>NC_080387.1:52551266-52667276 GCF_028751815.1 Salvia miltiorrhiza
GGAAGAGCTGCTGATGAAATTTATCTCCAAGTCCGACGAGAGGATGGAAAGGCTAGAGTCCAATGCTGTTGCTGTGGGGACTCAAATGAAGATGTTCGAGACCCAATTGGGTCAAATAGCCACCGCCGTCAACAAACTCCAACAGTCGGGCAATCTCATAAACAATGCCAAGGTGAATGCAAAGGAGCAGTGCATGGCCATCGGATTGAAGAGTGAAGCTACCTCTGAAGGTAGCCATGGATCTCATGAGATGGAGAAAGAAGAGCTCTCGTGGAGAGTCCATGAGGAAGGCCGACGACTTCCACCTCATCTACGTCCTCCGGGGTGGTTGCCGTTTCCCCAACGTCATTTTAAGATGGTTGATCTGCCGAGCGGGATTACAAAGGAAGGAGCTATGACGGCAAAAGAGGAGAGCGCACGGCTAATTGAGGAAAAAGCTGAGGAGGTCACTGTTGAGGTTTCTGGCAGAAAGAAAGATGAAAAGCAGACAGCTACTTCGCCAACAACTGTGACTATACCTTTCCCTCAGCGCTATAAGAAAGAGAGGGTGCAGGAGCAGTTCTCCAAGTTCTTAGAGATCTTCAGGAAAGTGCAAATTAATATTCCGTTGGTGGAAGCACTGCAGGAGATGCCACAATATGCTAGATTCCTGAAGGACATTATCTCGAGGAAGAAGAAGTTGGTGGAGTTTGAGACGGTGAATCTCAATGAAGAATGCAGCGCAATCTTGCAGAGGAAGCTGCCGGCGAAGGTCAAAGATCCGGGCAGCTTCACACTTTCCTGCATTATTGGAGGCCAGCATTTCGGAAGGTCACTTTACGACCTGGGGGCGAGCATCAATCTCATGCCGTTATCTGTTTTCAAGCAGCTGACGATTGGGGAGTTAAAGCCGACATCTATGAGGCTGCAGATGGCAGACAGGTCGGTCACTTATCCTCGTGGAGTTGTGGAGAACGTGCTAGTGAATGTGGGGGATTTGATTTTCCCTGCCGATTTTGTGGTTTTAGACATTGAGGATGACAACAAAATCCCGCTGATTTTGGGGCGCCCGTTCCTGGCAACGGGAAGAGCTTTAATTGATGTGGAGAAAGGAGAGCTCACGCTGCGAGTTCATGATGAAAGCCAAACCTTCTATGTCTACGAACCATGCCACATCCACAAGGACGAAGTGCCCAAGCAAACTAAAGATCCGGGCAAGGTAAGTGTTGATGTTTTTAATATATTTGATGAGGATCAGTTTTCTTGGCAGGACCCAGGTGATCAGAATTCGCAGGAATGGAGCATGGCTGGCAAGAGTGGAGCAGGGAGCAGCTGTTCGCAGCACTGCTTGTACCAGCCTCCTTAATGAGTTTGCTGTTCTGTCGAGCTAACGACGTTAAAAATAGCGCTTATTGGGAGGCAACCCAATTTCTGGTTAGTTTGTTCCTTTTCGTTTGTTTGTTTGTTTGTTTTCGTGCCCCACAAATCCTTTTCAAACTTATTCTCCTTGGTGGTGAATAAGTTTGGGGGGATGTGTCTTTGTGGGTGCACTGTTTGCTTTGGTTGTTCTTGTTTGTTTTGTCGTTGAGTTTGTTTCAGTCTTGCTTTCGTAGTTTCTCTGTGATGTTACCTTGATGATGATATGAGTAGTGTATAGATTGGTTGGATAACTGGTTCATGATGATTTCTGTGTAAATCTTGTGAAATTGCATGCGTTTGTGTTGATATTGTTGAGATTGAGCATGAGTGATGAATGATAAGCTTGGTCTCTATGTGGTTGCAATCAATGAAATAAGCTGTGAGGATTTGAGCCTTGACTGTCATTATTTTACAGTCTTATTTCTTATTCTTGAGTGATTGTTCAAGCATGCATGTTTCTCACTAGAACTTGTCTTGGTTTCTCCCTCAAGGTCACATAGTGTGCTTAATAACTTTGAGATGATAGAAGCCTATATATCCCATATTTGTCCTTATACTATATATGATCCTAGTTCGCCCCCTTTGAGCCTTATTTTCTATTTTATTTGATTTAGCCATGGGTGAGAACTTGGAGATTGTTGATGTGGGGTAGTTGGCGTTGTGGAGATGTGTGATTTTGAATTATGAATTTTGTTCTTGATTGGAAAAAATCCTAGTACCCTGACTTGTTTGAAAAAAAAAAAAAAATTGAAAAAAAATGGGTACATAGGATGCATTAGAAAGTTATAATGTCATGAGAAATACTTGTTGTGTTGTGGTGGATTATACATTGAAAAAATTTGGTTTTGTGGAAGGTGGATGATAGAATTGAGTAAGAATGCTATAAGGTTGGTGAGTGTGCTACATTAAGCTGTATCTTTTAGTCACTTAGCCAAATGTATCCTACCATACCAAAGAGCCTACATTACAACCCTCAATAAAGACCTTTTTGATCTTGGTTATAGGAGCACACATTTAGTGGTGGAGAGGTGAGACGATTGACAAGCTTATGGATGAGTACTTGTTTAGTTTGAACTGAGCGTATACACGTCCTTTTTGAATTGATACACTTGAGAGTTGAGAGTTCATATATTCTTTATCTTTTTGGTGAGGATTGCAATTCATTGAGATCATAATTTGAAGTTCGTCATGAGTGTGATATCTTGATAATAGGAGATACAAATGCATGTTGGTATTTTTGTTGACAAATCTGAAGCCACAATGTTATCCACTGTTCTCTACACTCTTGTTGATTCATTCTTGGTTCATCTTTATTTTGTCCGAGGACGGACAATAGTTCAAGTTTGGGGGTTGATAAACATGCATTTTTACCTCTTGGTGTGTCATTTTTTATGCTTAGTTGTGAGGATTTTGTGTGTTTGATGGTCTATTTGAGCTTATATTCGTTTATGGTCAAGAACTTGTTACTTGCTTGTGTTTGAACGAATTTTCAGAAATAATGAAGCAGAATTTGGAAGAATTGGCTGAAATACAAGTTGTAGTTCGTCTCGATAGGAGTTCGTGAGCGCAAACGGATCATAAATCGGAGTTCGGACGAGGGAGAACGAGCCAAAACAAAATTGCTGCGCAAAGCTATCAGGAGTTATGTTTCGTCACGCGGGCCAGCCATGCGGCCGCGCGACGTGGCCGCGCGAGTCGCCGTATTTCCGCCCAAAATTCGTTTTTTAGCGATTTTGGGTATTTTTGAGAGCTACAAGACCTAGGGCATATAAATACTCCCCAATAACTTATTCTCTGAAGCTTTTATCATCTTTTATCATATTTTACTTTTCCTGAGAGCTGAGAGAGACGGAGAACGGAGCGAGAGCAAGAGCTGAAGATTCTCGATTTCAATCCGGTTTTATTGTTGAATGTTTTACAGTTTTATTGAGATATTGATTTTTAGTCATATGTCTATGTGTGGCTAGAATCCTTTTTCCCAGGGTTTAGGGAGTAGACATGATTTGAATTTCTGACTGTTTGATTCAATTAATTGAGATTGTTTTTCCTTTTTATGTTCTTGTTATAATTGTTTGCTTTATTGATTGGCCACCAATTTAGCATAATCATAGGTTTTAATTTGAGATCGGGAGATGATAATTATTACCTGAACTAAGAACATAAAACACATATATTTAATTCTAAAGGGAATTGATATTTGTGAGGGCGTTAATCCTAGGAACTTTTAGGAGTTACATGTTAGAAGTGCGATCCGGGGACGGTAGCTTTGCATGTAATCAACGGTTTGTATGTCACGGGAGTGGGTATGAACTAGCTTAGAGATTGCTTTAGGAATCATCTTATTAATTGAATTGACATGTTAGCTAGGAGAATCTGTTGAAACCTTTGTCTTGGGAAATCTTCTCTTATCCGTTTCTCTGTTTCACAGCTTGATTTATTTTCTTTCCAGTGTTTATTTATTTATTTAGTTTTAAAAACAAAACTCTCATTTTCGTTTGTCCAGATAGAGTAGAATAATTTAGGATAGGCATTGATAATAATTCAGTCTCTGTGGAATACGACCTTGCTTGCTACTGTACACAATTGCACCCGTACACTTGCGGCGTGTTAAAGAAAATAGCGAACAGATGACTGCCTCTCTTTGATGAAGATTCCTGTCTTAATTAAACATAAATGCAAATATCTTGGAGAACCTTATACAGAATTTGTAGAAATGCAAGCATGCTCCTTTGAAGATGATAATAAAAAATAATCAAACGCATAAAAAGGAGAGTATGGTGATGGAGTAAAACCTAGCTAGTTATTAAGTACATAACTTCAAAGTTAGGAGCTGCCAAGCTCTGCACTGCTTCGTTTTTACGGCAGAGCAAAACTTGAACATGAAATGGAAGATCTTCCACTTGTTCCTCTTTCACATACATCGCTGCTGATTCACTGCAGTCTCTCAAACATATCTCTTGTAGGGTCGGTATGTCTCTAATCTGAGATGGGATCTCCTTCAACTCTACTAACCCACACTCCTCCAATTCCAAGTATTTGAGGCAAGGGAATTGGCCTTCAACCATTTCCCACACCATAATTTGAACTTCTCGAGAAGGGGCAATGCACCTATCTTGTCCAACAATCCTTCCCATTCAAAGTCATATTTCATCCAAAGACTCTTGAGGGTTTGGGGGAAGGTGAGCTTATGCATAGAAGCATTCCCTCTAAACACTACAAGAAAACACGCGTTTAACGACCGAAATTAACGACCGAAATTTTCGGTCGTTAATTTTGCGGCCTTAACGACCGATTTACAACCGTTTAACGACTGATTTTACTTTTTATTTATTTTTATTTTTTAACGACCGAAAATTCGGTCGCTAATTATTTTTTTTAACGACCGAATTTTCGGTCGTAAAAATTATTTTTTTAATTTTAATGACCGAAAATTCGGTCGTTAATATATATTTTTTATTTTTTTTATTAAAAAATTAATTTTTAAAAAAAAAATTAAAAAATTACTTTTTTTTAACGACCGAATTATTCGGTCGTTAATATTATTTTTTTTATTTTTTTTTATTTTTTTAATATTTTTTAAATAAAAAAATATTTTTTTTAATTATTTTTTTTAAAGACCGAATTTTTCGGTCGTTAAAATTATTTTTATTTATTTTTTATTTTTTTTTATTTTTTTTATTTATTTTTATGTATTTATTTATTTATTTATTTTATTTATTAACGACCGAATAATCGGTCATTAATTTTATTTTTTCAATTTTAAAAATTTTCAATTTCGTTTTTATTTTTATTTTTATTTTTATTTATTTTTATTTTTTGATTATATATAAATATTTAATTATTTTTTATTAATTTTCTATTTAATTATTTTTTTCAAATTATAGAGAATATTTTGAAAATGATTGTTATTTTCATAATATTATTCTATAAAAATAGATAATATTGATTATTAATAAAAATGTGATATTATTTGCAAATAATAATAAATTATTAGATTTATTATAATAAATTATTAGACTTATTATAATAAATTATTAGACTTATTAGATTTTCTAAATTATTAGATTCATTATTTTCAAAATATTAATAATTTTATTATTTTAAAATAATAAAATGATTTTTCAAATATTAATTTTATTAATATTGATTATTTGATTTAATATTGATTGTGTTGTATATTTGATTGTTATTTTTCATACTCATATTTTCTTTTCTTTTTTTAATTACGATAATATTATTTTTTTATTATTTTAAATTCGATCGTATATTTATCGTCAATGTTTCGCCGACACCACAAATCTTAGTTATTATCTCGACATATTATAAGGTTATGAATGATTAATGATATTTTATATTGAATTAGAGTTTAAATGAATTAATAGGTACTATATATATCAATAATACGAGTGTTCTCTATTGGTGACTACTCGAAAGGAACTTCAAGGTTAAGCGTGCTTGACTTAGAGCACAAGTAAGATGGGTGACCTACTGGGAAGTTCGTCAAATGGTATGCAATTAAGGTCAAAATACATTAGAAATACACTAAAAATACTTGTGGGATACAAAGATATAAAAAAAAAAAATCGAAATTTTTTTTTTTTTTTATTAATTTTTAACGACCGTTATTTAAAAAAAATAAAAAAAAATATTTTTTTTATTTATTTTTTTTATTTTTTTTTCTCTTTTTAACGACCGAAATTTCGGTCGTTAAAAATAAAAAATCGGTCGTTAAATTTAACAACCGAAAAAATGGTCGTTAAAACTCGGGCGACGATGCAAACAACGACCGAAAAAAAACAGTCGTTAAATCGGTCGTTAAAAATATTAACGACCGATTTTTGGGTTTTAACGACCGAAATTTCGGTCGTTAGAGCCGCATTTTCTTGTAGTGAAAATCATTCTCACAGATGACATAGAGGGATTCCAATTTACACAGACATTTAATATTGCTCAGACAATAATAATCATCATGCTTGATTCCCTCCCTCCCTGAATACTTTATTACCAACTTCTCGATATTGGGAATTTTCTTAACCACCTCTTCATCGCACTTGAAATTATGTGCTCCCTTTAGTACCACTAGATTCTGCATGGTAACATCCTCATTAGAAGGATATGGGAAAAGCAACCTTCCTTCGGCCATCTCAATATGCCTCATTCTCCAAATGTCAATAGGCACAGTAAACTTCCAAGTGTTCCTCGGGATAACAATGCGGCGTTGACTATATATGCCTCGAGGACTTGATTGCCCTGTCACATGATACAACCCATCTCTCTTGCCCTCCTTCATGCATAAATCCCTCAACAAATCATGAATTTTGACTAATTTTATGTTTCTAGTAGACCCCAACTCATCAACTAGAATGAGATTTCTATCAACCAACTCCTTTAAGAACTCTTTGGCAATAGTTTCCAAACTTTTTCCATTTATTGGTTTTAGAAATCCTTCCGAAATCCATAGCTTCACCAGTGTTGAGACTCTAACTGAATCATCCTCCTCAAACACTCCCATATACAAAAAACATGGCTTTAAATAAACTGGCAAATGATTATAGCTCATTTTCAACAATTTCAAACAATGCTTGAGTGTGTTCCATATTTTTCAAAACACCCCAAACTACAACAATTGATAAAGGAAGTCCTCGGCAATTCTGCACAATTTTCTTTCCAATTTTCTCTAATTCACGAGGGCAACTTCCCACCCCGAACACACTTTTTGAGAACAGATCCCAGCTTCGAACCTCATCTAAAAATTCCATTTGAAGGCTTGTTCAATTGGGAACTCAAGTGTGATAGCCTAGTCGTCACTAACACCCGACTACAATTCTCATTATTAGGAAAGTAACGTTGTATCCTATCCCATGCATCGATACTCCACATATCATCAATTACAATTAGAAACCTTCTACCTGACAAATATTGGTAGAGCTCTAATCCTACTTCATCTTCACTCCTTTCAGGCTTTCACTTAGTTGTTGCTTGGTTTTGTTAGTGGCTTGAGAAACAAGTTGACAAAGAATTTCTCTTGTGTTGTATTGTTGAGAAATAGTAGCCCAAGCACAAACATCAAAACGCTCTTTCATAATTGGGTTGGAGTAAAGAGTTTTGGCAAGAGTGGTCTTACCTATCCCGGCCTTGCCTGTGATGGGGTTGGTCTGCAACGAGCCTTTCAAGGATTCCACGTAACAGTGGCGGATCCAGGATTTGTGATTTGGGGGTACTAAATTTATACGATGTCTGAAAATATTTGTATGAGAGTTCGGGGGCGAGAACTCCCGAGCTAATTATTTTAAACATTCCGTACAATTCATTTTTATATTCAAGTAGAATTTTAATGAACTTATAATTAGAATCAATCACTTAATATAATAAATAGTTGTTCGCACTTCTATTCATCCAACGACGTACAAGTACATTGAAAGCATATAAAGACCTACTGTTACGCATTTAAAAATATATATATTTCATATTCTAAAAAATAAACTAATTCATTATTAATAGTTCATAATTTTACATTGATTCGATCATTGACTCAAATTCAATACTAAAAATTATCTAAGAAATGAAAATAAGTCAAAAATAATACAAATTTAACAAACTAATATAACAAATCACTATAAAATATTAAATAATTAACATGAATATTATAATTATTAAAATGATATATTATATTTTTTTCTTGTATTATATATATATATATATATATATATAATAAGAAATATAAGAAATATAAGAAATTTTGGGGTACAGTTGTACCCCCTTGCACCAATGTGGCTCCGCCACTGCCACGTAAGACATCCTCAGACCACATCACCACGCCACTAATGTTGTTCTCAATGGAGGAAGAAACAGAGGTAGAGACGAAACTACGCACCTTCTCTGTATTGGTCTTTCTCGTGATTCTCTTGATCTCATCCATTTCTTCTATCACAATTTGTACATCTTGAAACAAGTTCATCTGTTCATCATCATGATTTGATGAGACATTTTTCGGATCCTTTGGACCTCGAAAGAAGTTGACGAAGCGGTTGAAAATGGTTTTTTTGGATCTGCTGAGCTGAATATTGGCCACAATATGCGATTCGATAGCATCTTCAGCCGCATAAGCTGCATCTGCAATACGCATCTCCAATGGATAGGCTTCATCGCCGTCAGAAACAGGGGACTTATAACCTTCAAGAAATTCCTGCAAGAACAAAATATTTTCAGTGTGAGATTGAAGTTGTTGTTTGTCGAGAGAAATCGGAGGGGAATGATGGCGTTAATGTTGTGTATGATATGCATTAGAGAAACCAAGGCTGCATAAGCAGCCATGATCGATCTCAGTTGAAGGGAAACAGAGTTTAATTATGAGAATTTCGGACAAGAATTTGATAGATACTTTATTTAGCTTCTACTAAAAGTATCTAAAGTCTAAGCGCTGACTTAAATTTAATTAGTCATATTTTGTGACAAAGTCAGCTGATGAAAATTGAAATAATGAATTATAGCGCATAGGTGACTCATACTGGTTCAAAACTGTGCGTGGTTTTGTACAATGAAATATTGCAAGTCACCCAGTTGAATTCGTAGATGCAGTATATAATGATTAATTATAAATATAGAGGCATCACGCGTATAATACTGCCCGATTTTGTGTTTTTCAAATCAGTGACCAAAATTTATGTTTGCATGTTCAAAAATGACCATATTACTGCATATCTTCTAAAAAATATCCGCAACTTCTATTTTCTATTCAAAACCTCTAACCTCCAACATTTTTTAAAATAAAAAGTCAATTCACCATATGAGGGCTTTTTTTAGTAGAAAGTCATAACTGGAAACAATTTAAAAAAACTGTAATACAAAATATGTTAAGTATATTTAATTATGTATATTTATTAATAAAGTGTGTATTATTTATTAAAGGGTTAAGTATCAAATAAGCCCCTAACATAGAGGCCCTTATCACGTATAGATCCCTATAGTCGAGGTTGGTCCAACTAAACCCCTGAAGTACTTAATTTCCTCCAATTAACCCCTCCGACTTAACGGGAAGTTAACTCCGTTAACTTTTTTTTTTTTGGTGGTGGGACCCACATTTTCTTCTTCCTCAAGCTCGCAGAAAACTCGTTGGAAAACACGCCGCTCTGCCCATGAGCTCGACGGCATCCCAATCGCCTCCGCACACATCCCTCACCACAACTAACAACACATCCCAATCGACGTGGATTTTCATAAAATAATGTTTCACCAAAAGTCGCCTCGCTGCTCCGCCCAACTACGAACTGCTTCAAAGCCCCCAATTTCCTTGCCTTCCTCATCTCCTCCGCAAATCCTGTAGATAAAGAAGAACTCCTTTGACCTTGTCCATCCATGAGAAGCTGAGATGCGGCGTGGTAGAAACGCGGCGGACAGTAGACAGAGAGAGATTCCGGCGGCAGGGAGATGAGAGAATTGATCGGAGCATTATGGTTAATGTTGAATATACATTGATCCGGTTTGAATGAAGCAGAGACATCCCAATCCACTCCGTTATGACACCACGATAAGCTCTCTTGACGCTTCTCTACACCGAGGAAATCAAGCAACATCAATTCAGCACAATAAAGTAGTTAAAATAGAAGCTAGTTTGCCACAACCCCATTGTCTCATTTAATCAAACACTTGGTCCGCGTTTAAGCCATCAGCCTGAAATTGCAAAGTAAGGAAGCACCCACCTCATTCTTCCGGCATTGGAGGCCCCGCGTCGACCCGAGAACATTATAGGAACTGGAAAAGCTGCATTTGAAAGGAGTGGTGAAAGCTGCTGCGGCAGCCATATTTGAGATGACGACCAGCTCTAGTGTGGGAATTTTTTTACTGTTTTGCCTCACCGGGGAGAGCATTCAGGGGCGGTGGTGAGGGATGTGTTGTTAGTTGTGGGCGGAGGAGATTGGGATGCCGTCAAGCTCAGGGGCAGAGCGGCGTATTTTCCGGCGAGTATCCGGTGAGCTTGAGGAAGAAGAAGGTGTGGGTCCCACAACCAACAAAATAAAAAAATAAAATAGTTAACAGAGTTAACTCCCCGTTAAGTCGGAGGGGTTAATTGGAGGAAATGAAGTACTTCGGGGGTTTAGTTGGACCAACCTCGACTATAGGGATCTAT
The DNA here is from genome assembly GCF_028751815.1 of Salvia miltiorrhiza. Classification (NCBI taxonomy): domain Eukaryota; kingdom Viridiplantae; phylum Streptophyta; class Magnoliopsida; order Lamiales; family Lamiaceae; genus Salvia; species Salvia miltiorrhiza. Next base: position 52,561,792 of record NC_080387.1, read on the forward strand.
ACGTGATAAGGGCCTCTATGTTAGGGGCTTATTTGATGCTCAACTCTTTATTAAATTGCAAATACTCATAAATGAAATGAAATATATAATTGAATTTAATTAATTAAATAGAAAATAATTATAAATAAAAATAGTATATGGAAAAACAATGGATTATTAATTTTCTCTATTCACCTAATTATTTTATCTACTAATTACACATTTTTTAATCTTCGTGCGAAAGAGCAATAAGACATTTATGATGGAAAAGAGGGAATAAAATATTAACAGCGATTGGTGCAATACTAGTTGATTTATCATTATAGAGATAGGTACAAAAAAGTTTCATTTGATGAGGCAGTGTAAAAATTGCTTTTCTAGATACACCATACAACCGCCCTAACAGAAGTAAAAAGAAAAGCAGAGATTTTACACATTTGAAGAGACAAAATATATTGACCTAGATATTCACTATGGTTTAAGAAATGCGTGAACCATATCTACTGCAGTTGCGCAATGGACTAAGGGGCCTCTGACGACCAAATCTATTCATTGATGCAATGGCGCCATTATCATCTACACGATCTCTATGCATCACCGGGTTCTGCCTCGACCAAGTGCGCAACGCCGGAGCCTGCTTTTCCCTAAATACCCCCCACAGATAATATTTGCCGTGAAATCCTACTCACACACACAGAAACAAACATGTCAAAATCTATGAAATACAATATCACAAATATAGTTATACTCATCTTCGTTGTTCACTTAATATCATTGGTTTTATGATTGTTTCTCGAAGATATATCAGACTAAGTTGGAAATTGTGACTTGAGCTATTAAATAAACAACAAAGATAAGTACAAGTCACTCCATAAGGTCAAAAGTTCGTGCTATAACTTAAGAACAACCCTATTACTTACTCCAGTGTGATAGTGGCAGTTTCGTTGAAGGAAACACCAAAAGCTCAGCATTCTTAACAATGGCTTTCAAAGCGAGTTCCTCTTCCATCATTTCATTGACGAGGTCATCATAAAACCGCTCACTTCTAAAGGAAAAGAGAGTAGAATTCCGTTACTCTTACATAAAGGTAGTGCAGTAACATATTTAATAACAAAGGAAACGATTTCAAACCTATCAAATGAAGCGCAGTATATTGATAAGACCCTTCCCCTTCAACCCAATAGATTGGAGGTTCGAGTTATCTAGAAGGTTCAGTGTGTGAATGTGATTTTATTACTTTGGTAATAACAATTTTTAAAAAATCAAACCTCTCGGATGGAAAGAAATAGAGTGCGATGTTTCCAGCACTCGATTCTGAATCTCCGAAACTTTTTGGCCAAACATGTGACCTGGGCAGCATTTCCAATTGAAGCACCGGCTTGAACTGGCATGTCTCGTCGTTTACTTTCTGGCATGCCTCAATAGACATGTGAGCCATGACGTCCTCAAGCATATCGCCTTCGTGGTTGGATATATTGAAACTTCCCCTGTGATTATGAAGAAGTTAATTCTAATAAACACATAAAATAACTTGAGGGTAATCATAGTTTATGCCCCCAGTTTTCAGCGTTTTTTAAACAATGTCAACTCACGATTTCACTTGAAAAACCCTCAGCTTCGAAAAAATTTGAATTATGTCCCGCCTTACAAAATCCGGGGACGAAATGATGAGTGACGTCACCGGGTTCTTAAGATTTAGGTTTTTATATGTAATGTTAAATTAAAGGGATAATTGCATGTTAATACACCAACTTTGATGAAAATCCATTTTTGATGCGTACTTAAAAAAGTTCAATAAAAAATACGAACTTTATTAGTTATTCAATTTTGACTCCGATTTCATCTTCCCCAAGACAAAAAATGACATAGCGTCTACGTGGCTCGCTGAAAATTATGTGGCGTCTGCATGGCATCTTATGTGGCTAACTAAAGTCAAAATTGAACAACTAATAAAGTTCGTGTATTTTATTGAACTTTTCTAAGTACGCGTCGAAAATGAATTTTGACCAAAATCGGTGTATTTACATGCAATTAACCCTAAATTAAATAATACAGATAGATTCCAAGTAGGTGAGAGGCCGGACATAAATCAAAGTTCCTCCGGAGTCGATGGTTTTTTAGGTGAAAACATAAGTTAGGGACACTTTTCTTAAAAAACGCTAAAAGTTAGGACACAAACTATGATTAACCCAGTAACTTATATGTAACTTCACCATGCATGCTTATTAATTTTCTCACCTCCAAATTGGTTGCATGACTGGTTCAGAACGAATACTGCAACCAATCACTGGTGAGATTGTTGAATCCTTTGAAAACCCATTGCGAGAATAACTATGGTTGGACGCGGGGCTTCTCCTATCTTTAGTAACTCCGGATTCTCTGCTTAGGTTGATGCTCCTTCTCTCAGTAGTCGTGTCAGAACGCGGAGTTCCTACGCCGATCCCTTCGTGTTTCTTGAGATGTTGAGCAAAGAGAGGTTTACACTCTTGGTCCTTGAGATTAGCTGGAGAAGGCATGTCGGGTTTCATCTTCTTTGAAATTCCAAAAGATCCACTGTATGATGAGAAACGAGGCGGTGCTGCAGTAGTCTCAGGATCCGATCCATGATGATGCAGGACATGACCTCTCTTCAAAGAGGCCTTACTTGCCTTCATTTCCTTGGTTGCTGTAGAATCACTAGCCAATTTAGCACGCTCGTTGAAGCCAATATTAGTGCATTCAGCATAAGGCCTACCTGAGGAGTTATCACAAGGTGTATGCTGGTCCTTTCTCATGCCAGTTGCTGCATTCGCAATGTCTCTCTGAGATGTATCAGCTGATAAGTTACAGGAAGAGCTCTGTTCACGTCTTTTGCTTGCATCTGCTGCTGAAAGAACGATAGCCTCCTCATCTATCATCCCCAAGCCCACAGCGTGACAGTCACTGTCAGGTACAGAACGTTCAACCAAGTCGATCTTTGCACACGGATCATAAGATTGAGGAGCAGGCTCCTCTCTCGTAAGTGCCACTGTACCATTTTTCTTCGTTCCCGTTCCAGTGTCACCTTGAATATGCTCTGAAGTTGTGAAATCTCTTTTTTTGTGGCGAATGGCATCATTTTTTAGGAGGGGCCGTTGGTTTTGCTCCTCAGCTTCACAATCATCACAAAGCCATCGAACAAATTCATCGAGTGACTTCGGTATGACATTAAGGCAATAGCTGGCAAACAAGAAAACTAAAGTAAATTTAACAATAATCGCATACAGGCCCCCAAACCATGATAATGTGGATTCCAAGAAGTTCCAGCTAAAACACAACAGAAGTAGACAAGCACCAAGATTAGAAATGATAAATTAATGGATGATCAAAGCAACACGATTTGTGCTTTAATACAGAACTTGTTTGGGAATAACAAAAAACCAAGAAACGAGAAAGAGTATTGGCTTCCATTTCTGATGTTTTACTGGGAAATTGAGCGAACATAGTTCCAACAGACATGTACATGTGCACCACATATTGACACATTCCAACAACCAAGGAAAATATATTAACGATCAAAGTGGAGGACAAGTTTAAACATGGTCGAGAGGGAGAATTTTGCTCTAAATACTGATAGCTATATTAGAGCTTGACATAAGAAAGTAGTGTACAGAGCATTCTTCAATAATTCATTTTTTTCTTTGGTTCATGGAGAGGGTGAAAGTTTCAATAAGGAAATAGTGGGAAAAAAGGAAAAACTTCATTATGCAACTTACCGATGCACAGCAAATTTGAGGCATTTGACACAGAACACAAATGCATTACTGAATCCTACGTCACCACACTGCAAACATACTATCTCCTGCATAAGGAATTTATGCACAAGTCCGTTATAACAGAAGCTGGTTCATATAGTTTTGTTGTTAATTAAGTTTTTCTAGCACATCCTAATTGCAGTTAGAAATTGGAAAACTGAGCTGGCTGATATTTATAGAAATCAAAATCAGTTGATTCATAACCGGCCCTCTAACAATAATTGCTCTTTTCTACATAGCCAGGATTCACATAGTCAGTTAGGATCTTCTAGCAAATAACAATAGACAAGCAGACTAACTCAAATCAGATTTGAGAAATTCTGTATAGGAGTTCAAGTATCAATTATATCGATAAAATATATCAGAAACCATGCACAGATTTCTTTTCGGCTGTTTGTGTGGTGTTATGTCTAGTGATTTTCATTTCACCTTAACGCAAATGTCATCTTTCGAGTCTACACATTCACTCAATAAGCATTACACTGCAGCATCAATGTTTCATCTGCTAATTGTCTTCAAAAAGTTTCAAAACACATATGGATACTCAATTTGCAGTAAATGTCAGCCAGAATTCAGGTTAACAATCAATGTGGAATTCAAGCTTACGAGGTAAATAATGCAAAGAAAAGATCCGTTCACAACAATTGAATTATCAATCTATAAGATCATTTGCAGATAAACTAACTTAAAAACTCCAAGTAAGACATGGATTACATAACAGAGACACGACAATGTACACGAGCAACACATCCATACCGGGGTAGAGGAACGTATAATCATGTTTCCATACGAAGGGTATCAACAGCGGTCTACATCAACTATGGTTGCATCCTCGACAGTACCTCACTCATTGACATTTCTTTCAATCTGAAGAAAGGTAAAACAAATGCAAAAGCTTAATCATCTAGCATTAGGCATAGGTAATCACAGAAGCACATGAATTATAATTGCAATCACAAGTGGTAGCTTATGTCAACTATTTGTCAAGAAATATCCAATCAAATGTTAGCCAAAACATGGAGGCTCCACCACCACAACTTTGAGAAAGTTGTTTGCCACCACCACAACTTTGCCACCACCAAAGAGGAAAGTGCAGCCCCATTAACTTTGAGAAAGTTGGGATGTGAGGTGGAATAACTTTGAGAAAGTTGGAATGTGAGGTGGAATCAACAAATGGAGGCTATAAATATGTGCATTGTGAAAGAAGTGTTAGAGAGTGAGAAAATATAGTGAGAGAAAACTTCAGTGTGGAAGTTAAACACGAGTGATAAAAGTGAGTCGAGAGATAGCCTCTCTAGTTTGTAAAGTCCAATTGCCACTAGAATTGAATGTTGCCCAGTAGAAATTTGTATCCCCAAAACAAAACCAATAATGTGTTTGGTTTAAATAATAAAACTACAGAGATAACCAGAAGCATAACACATTTACATTTCACAAAATCCCTAAAAATATGGAGGCAGAAAATAGTAAGAAATTTGAATTTCATCACACACAAAAGGGGAACACGAAAAACATGAAGGAATTAACTATCGTGATAACAGTTCGAATGCTGAACTGAAACTTGAAATCGAAAAGGGCGAATGCAGAAAGCAGCTCTTGTCACTGTCGCGTAGTGTATTACAAAAAGACAAGGTTTTTGCAGAGTTTGATGGGAAAGAATTATGGGGAAGGAGACGAACAAAACGGAAAACTCAAGCTTCGCAACGTCATCACAGAAGAAGAAATACGGGCAGCTGGAATTTATTGCAGAAAATCTCTACCATTAAACCTCTGCGCGCGATTTCCAGCTTTTCACTGTTGCCATTTTGAACAACAGGTGTGGCTCCGTCCCAAAATTAAAACATTTTCATTTTTGTTAATAAATAAAACTAAAAAAAGAAAAAAAGACAAAAAAAAATGTTACTCCAAGACGTAATAATAATAATTGCCTAAATATATATAATAGCAGTAATTAATGAGTAGAAGGGTTGTACTACACTTAATGACGATGATCGATCGAGACACCCTTATATTAATAAGGGGATAATATAATCTAGCTCTAAGTGACCTTATATTGCAAAATTGATATACTTAAGAGTGTACAACAAACTTTTGCTCTTCACAGACTTTGAATTTTCTAAGTAAATTTCATAGTATGGGTGTGTTGTTTCTAGCTTTCATTAGTCACGACTCACTACTTACTAGGTTCACTTTGTTGAGTTTGTCTTCCACTTTGATGTGGGCCCCAAACCTTTTGACATTTGAGCCACAACTTTTTGACTATTAGTTGTGCAGATTAATTGAAGTTCAACAATTGCAACTTCAACAATTGCTGCTGCTCATTTTTCAACAATCGGCAGCTCAATTTTGCCTATAAATTGAGCTCATTCTGCAGAAGGAAAGATGTGCAGAAGAGAAAAGAAAAGTGAGGCAACAAGAGAGAGTTTGGTGAGTGCTTTTTTGAGAGAAGAAAATTGTGAGGAAAAATCATAGGATTTTTTTTCATCTCTCTTAAAATAGTAGCTCAGTCCTCTTGTGTTTTCCAAGTTATTAAACTTGAGATTTGTGTTTTCCCTATTTTGTGTAGGGAGAACTTTTTGTAAGCCTACTATATACATAGTGGAAGTTTTCTAGACTACGGTCTCGTGGTTTTTCCCAATTTGGGTTTTCCACGTAAAATTCTTGTCTCATATTTTCTTATATTTTGCACCAAATATTTTTCTTGGTTTGGATCCCATTTTGTAATCCAGCAAGAAGGAAAAGAATTATCCTGGTTCCGCTGTGCAAGTGTCATTTATTTTGACACTCGTGAATATTTTATTCACCACTTTTCCCAACAAGTGGTATCAGAGCCACCTTGGATCTGAGGCGGATTAAAAATGGAGGAATCGTCGTCGCTTGGTGGTATGTTCAAATTGAACGGATCAAATTACTCAATTTGGAAGCCAAGCATGTTGGATCTTCTCTATTGTAAGGATCTCTATTTGCCCTTACATGGAGATGATGCCAAACCAAAGGATATGAGTGATGATGAATGGCTCATCATGCACAGAAAAACAGTTGGTTACGTCCGGCGCTTCATTGAACACAGTATTTTTCATCATTTTGCTAATGAGGAAAAAGCTGACGTTCTTTGGAAGAAAATGGAAGCTATGTTTGAAAGGAAAAATGCTTTAAACAAAGCTTCCATCATCAGAAAAATCGTTCGCTTGCGATATGCGGAGGGTGCCAACATGACGGAGCACCTCAATGCATACCAGGGTCTTATCAACCAATCCACCAACATGAAGATTTCTCTTGATGATGAAGTCGTAGCTTTATTGCTACTTAGTTCGTTGCCGGACAGTTGGGACACTCTTGTAGTGTCAATCAGCAACTCGGCTCCAGGTGGAGCACTGACCTTGCAGATGGTCAAAGATTGTCTTCTTAATGAAGAATCCAGAAGAAAAGATCAAGAACGTTCTTCTGAGACAAAGGCGATGATTGCTGAAAACGGAGATCGAGGGAGAAGTAAAAGTAAAGGCTCTCAATACTCGAGAGATAAATCCAGGGGGAAGTCTAAACCCAGAAAAGACTTCAAATGCCATTATTGCGGTGGTCCAAACCACTATGAGAGAGACTGCAGAAAGAAGAAAAGAGATCAAGCGCGTGGAAATAATGAAAAAGCTGAGAATGACACAACAGCAGTTGCAACTGATGGCGATGTTGTCGTAGTTTGCGATGATGCTCTTGTGAGTTCGTCATGCCAACAAACAGACTAGATCGTTGATTCGGGTGCATCATATCACATTACACCACATCGTGATATGTTTGCATCCTACACCGGTGGCAGCTTTGGCAAAGTCAGAATGGCCAATCACGGTGTGACAGAAGTTGCTGGTATAGGAGACATTGTCCTGCTTACTAACACTGGATGTAAGCTTATCTTAAAAGATGTCCGACATGTTCCTGATATCAGACTCAATATTATTTCCACTGGCAAGCTCGACGATGATGGTTACATCAACCATTTCGGCGAAGGAAAATGGAAGCTAATCAAAGGCTCTCTAATTGCAGCAAATGGTAGAAAGCAAAATTCTCTCTACATGATGCATGCAACGTTGTCCAATGGAGAGGTGAATGCAGTCGTCAAAAATTCCTCCATTGAGATATGGCATAAGAGGCTTGGGCATCTGAGCCAGAAAGGTCTGGAGATCTTGGCTAGAAGAAGCCTCATCCCTGAGGTAAAAGGAATGCACTTGAAAACCTGTGTTGATTGTTTGGCCGAAAAACAACACAGAGTTGCATTCAAGAGCTTCTCTCCCTCAAGAAGAGCTCAACCTCTTGATTTGGTGCACACAGATTTGTGCTACATGAAAGACAGAACTCTTGGTGGCGCACTATATTTCGTCACTTTCATTGACGATTTTTCGAGGAAAGTCTGGCGTTTTGCTTTGAAAACCAAAGACCAAACGTTGGAGGTCTTTAAGAATTTTCAAGCAAAAGTCGAGAGACAAACAGGAAGGAAACTGAAGTGTGTTCGTGCAGATAACGGCGGTGAGTACCAAGGCCCGTTTGAGCAACACTGCAGGAACCATGGTATCAAGCTTGAGAAAAGCGTCCCAAAGACCCCACAACATAATGGCGTGGCAGAAAGGATGAACAGAACAATTTGTGAGAGAATCAAATGCATGCTGTCGCACTCCAAACTGCCAAAATCCTTTTGGGGTGAAGCTATGAGGACCGCAGTTGACTTGATCAACCTTTCTCCATCAACTCCTCTAGGTGGTGACATTCCAGATAGAGTTTGGTCAGGGAAAGACGTGTCTTACAAACACTTGAGAGTGTTTGGCTGCAGGGCTTTTGTTCACATTCCAAAAGATGAGAGATCCAAGCTTGATGATAAAACCAAACCATGTATCTTCTTGGGATACGCTCATGAAGAGTTTGGTTATAGATTATGGGACCCAGTTAACAGGAAAGTCATCAGAAGCAGGGATGTTGTATTCCTTGAAGATCAAGTTCCTGATGATGCGAAGGAAAAGCCTGAATCTAATTCAGAAGTTCCTGTCAACTTAGATCCAGTTCCTTCACCAACACTCCAGAATTACGGGGGAGATACCCAATCGGAGCATGGTGATCCGGTTGATGATGAAGCAGGTGACGATCAGACTCCACCTGTACAAGATGATGTCCCTCCAGTCAGAAGGTCTACCAGAGAAAGACAACCTTCTACCAGATATAGCCCACATGAGTATGTAATGCTCACTGATGGAGGAGAGCCACAGAGTTTTGTAGAAGCCATGGCGCATGACCAAAAGGAGAAGTGGTTAGAAGCCATGAAGGAGGAGATGAACTCCTTAGTTGAAAATCACACCTATGACTTAGTGAAGTTGCCAGCCGGCAAGAGATCGCTGAAAAAGAAGTGGGTCTACAGATTAAAGGCTGAGGAGAATAGCTCACAACCAAGGTACAAGGCGAGACTGGTTGTGAAGGGTTTCAGTCAGAAAAAGGGTGTTGATTTTGAAGAGATTTTCTCACCAGTGGTGAAGATGTCTTCAATCAGAGTGGTGCTCGCGATTGCTACCAGTTTGGACCTGGAGATCGAGCAACTTGATGTGAAGACTGCATTTCTGCATGGAGATTTAGACAAAGAAATCTACATGGACCAGCCTGAAGGTTTCAAAGTCAAAGGAAAAGATAACCTTGTATGCAGGTTGAAGAAGAGCTTGTACGGCCTGAAACAAGCTCCCAGACTATGGTACATGAAGTTTGAGTCCTTCATGTCAACCCATGGCTACAACAAGACCACCTCAGATCACTGTGTTTTCTTCAAGAAGTTCACAGGAGGTGAATTTATCATATTGTCAGTCTACGTTGACGATATGTTAATTGTAGGCCATGATGCCAGCAAGATTGATAAGCTGAAGAAAGAGCTAAGCAAGTCTTTTGCGATGAAAGACTTAGGCGCGGCTAAGCAGATCCTTGGAATGAAGATCTTCAGGGATAGGAAGAGCAAGGAGCTCTGGTTATCTCAAGAACAATATATTGAGAAAGTTCTTGAAAGATTTAGAATGAGCAAGTCGAAGCCAGTCGCCACTCCACTTGCGGGTCATATGAAGCTAAGTTCAGCACAATGCCCGACAAGTGAGACAGAAAAGGAAGAACTGCAAAAGATTCCATATGCTTCTGCGGTGGGGAGTCTAATGTATGCTATGATATGCACTAGACCTGACGTCGCTCACGCAGTTGGTGTGGTTAGTCGATTTCTCTCAAACCCAGGAAAAGAGCATTGGACAGCAGTGAAATGGATATTTCGGTACCTGAGAGGTACTTCTAAACTTTGTCTGAAGTTTGGTGATAACCATATTCTACTTGAAGGATATGTGGATGCAGACATGGCTGGTGACATAGATTCCAGGAAATCCACATCTGGATACCTGATGAGACTTGCAGGGGGAGCTATCTCGTGACAATCGAAACTTCAAAAATGCGTGGCATTATCCACAACGGAAGCTGAGTACATTGCTGTGACGGAAGCTTGCAAAGAGGTGTTGTGGTTGAAGAAGTTTCTACAAGAGTTGGGCTTGAAGCAAGAGAAGTATGTGCTTTACTGCGACAGTCAAAGTGCAATTCACTTGAGTAAGAATTCGAGTTTTCACTCGAGAACGAAACATATTGATGTGAGATATCACTGGATTCGAGATGTACGTGAAAGAAAACTAATGCAGCTCGAGAATATCCACACCGATGAGAATGGTGCAGATATGTTTACCAAGTCCTTACCCCGAGATAAGTTTGAGATCTGCAAACGTGAAGCAGGTCTAGTTGAATCCCCACATCAAGTGGAGGGGGAGAATTGTTGAGTTTGTCTTCCACTTTGATGTGGGCCCCAAACCTTTTGACATTTGAGCCACAACTTTTTGACTATTAGTTGTGCAGATTAATTGAAGTTCAACAATTGCAGCTTCAACAATTGCTGCTGCTCATTTTTCAACAATCGGCAGCTCAATTTTGCCTATAAATTGAGCTCATTCTGCAGAAGGAAAGATGTGCAGAAGAGAAAAGAAAAGTGAGGCAACAAGAGAGAGTTTGGTGAGTGCTTTTTTGAGAGAAGAAAATTGTGAGGAAAAATCATAGGATTTTTTTTCATCTCTCTTAAAATAGTAGCTCAGTCCTCTTGTGTTTTCCAAGTTATTAAACTTGAGATTTGTGTTTCCCCTATTTTGTGTAGGGAGAATTTTTTGTAAGCCTACTATATACATAGTGGAAGTTTTCTAGACTACGGTCTCGTGGTTTTTCCCAATTTAGGTTTTCCACGTAAAATTCTTGTCTCATATTTTCTTATATTTTGCACCAAATATTTTTCTTGGTTTGAATCCCATTTTGTAATCCAGCAAGATGGAAAAGAATTATCCTGGTTCCGCTGTGCAAGTGTCATTTATTTTGACACTCGTGAATATTTTATTCACCACTTTTCCCAACACACTTTTAGGTATAGGCTTCACTAGTCATGTTTTATAATTTCTACACGTAGCCTATAGGTTTGTAGATATATGTTTGCATTTTATATATATATATATATATATATATATATATTTTTTATTATAGCTTAATATATATATATATATAAATAATTTTTAAATGTGAGGTTGTAGACTCTTGAAATTTAAAAGAATAATTTTAAATGTGAGGTTGTTATAAAATATGAATATAATATATATATATATATATATATATATATATATATATATATATATATATGGTGTGGTTCTAGAGAGAACTACATTATTTGTGAGAACGGGAGATCCATCAAATCTAATGCATTCACTGTAAAAATTAATGCATTCGCTGTTAAAATTAATGCACTCAAAAAAATAAAAAAAAATTGCTCCCTTCAGGATTCGAACCCAGGATCTGCATTCATCCAACAAGATGATGTATCCACCGTAGATCTTGATGGATGAATGCAGATCCTGGGTTCGAATCCTGAAGAAAGCATTTTTTTTAAATTTTTTTAGTGCATTAATTTTAACAGCGAATGCATTAATTTTTACAGTGGATGCATTAGATTTGATGGTTCTCCCGTTCTCACAAATAATGTAGTTCTCTCTAGAACCACACCCTATATATATATATATATATATATATATATATATATATAAGGCATGTTGATTAGTTCGAATTCGATTACCCAAATCGAAAATTTCGATTACCCGAAATCGTTTTTTGCCTATTTTCAATCCGTTCTCGAACTTATTTAAATGTTCGGTTACCAAATAATCGATTTGATTACCTGGGTAACCTAACACCCATTTAAAAAAAAATCACATAAATAACTTAATGGAGGAATTGAACTTAAGTCTTCAACAAATACACAAAGCAACTTATCCGCTAAACCAAAACTCATTCTTGTTTTTTTAATGCAACATAATTTTATGTTAATTTGATATCCAAAAAATCTCGTTCACAATAAATTTGTCACAATTTTTGTTTTGGTCCGTTCACAAAAAAATTTAGCATTTTTTTTATAAATTAACAGTATTAAATAAAGAAATTTAAAGGCCTTTGGTCTTAGGCATTAATCCTTATCGCTTGGTCAACACATGCACACATTTTCACTCACATTTAAAGTGGGACCGTCACTCCACTAACAACTTTCCTCACATTTTATTAAAATTCGTGTCATCCAAAATATGACAAATATATTGTGGACTGAGGGAGTAATAATTATAATTAATATATATATATATATATATATATATTGAATTATTAATTAAATAAAATCGGTTATTTGGTTAATTCGAATTGGTTATTGGGTTAACCAATACCCGAAATTTTTGAAAATTTAATAACTGAAACCGATTCCGATAACCGAAAAAATTGATTATTGTATAACCAAATTCGAGTGGTTCAATTCGATTATCAGATTATCCAATACATGATGTCTGTTTAGACGGTCCTAACTATAACGATCAAAAAGATGGAAACCATGATAAATAAAATTCTATATTTTTACCGAAAATAAGGTATCTTTTGGATTGTCGATCTCATGTTAAAAAGTAAATCTTAAATTTCTTCAAATTTCACTAAATATTATAGAAAATAATCTACTTATTTTAAGAAATCAGGATGCTACATTAAATGGACTTAATAGAAAATGAAAGAGGCGAGAGAATTGTTTAAATTTTAATCTTTAAACAAATACTCTCTTCAACAAATAAAAAAGTACTATCACATTTTCTATTTTCGTCTGTTCCATAAGAAAGTATCACTTTCATTTTGGGACATGACTCCACTTTTCTTTTTAATCACAATCACCCAATTTTACATAACCTCACAATCAATTCAACTACAAGCAGTCATTTTCAATTAACACATTATCTACCAATCTTTTCTCGAAACATCGTGTCATCTCATATGTGATATTTTTTTATGGGACGGGGTATAACTTTTATATTTTATATCTATTATTTACATAAAATATATCGAATTAAAGCTCTTGTGGTAATCATTAATTTGATATATATATCAAATATTTTATAATTGACAAAATTTCACAATTTAAAATATATATATATATATATATATATATATATATAAATAAAATAAATAAAGAAAAAGGAAATAAAAAGAAAAATATATTATACAGATAACTTTCAATTTTACTATCATCACAAAAGTCACTCAATTTTGAAATTAATTTTAAATTTAAAATCATATTTTTAATATATTATATTCGTCCATTAAAATATTGTTTCCATGTCTGTTTATGTACGTTGCAATTGTCGCATTAATTGATTTTTCAAAGCAACATTTTACATGCATCCAGTGGTCGCTAGGAGTTTAGAAACCTTAAAATTTTGAAGATGTTGATAGCATAATAACTCGGTAACGTTATATCTAAAACACAAATGTGTAAATCATGTATACAATTTTAGAGCAATAGTATATTTTCAAAGAGAGATCGAAAATGCGTCTCTTGGTGTTGTTTTATTTTGGAGACAATTGCTTAAATTTATATACAATATGAGAAAACATCAATTTAGAAGCAACACACTCAAATCTTTTTTTTGGGGGGAGGGAGAGCGGTGGCCGGGGGTTGATCCCTGAACCCCACTGTTCGTCGATAGAAGTTCGCACCGCTTGGTATCCATTTAGGGACAACAACACATTCAAATCTATGTATTGCAATATATTTAGTAGCAAAAAATAGTACTATCATTCATTCATGGAGTAATAAATGATTAGATTACGGGTTAATTGAATCAAAATATCACTTAACCATTTGTAACACTAGACGCTTGGAAGAGAGCCAACAACACTTATCCCCTGCACCAACCCATCTTTTATATTTAATATTTCATGTGTCCCAGTTTTAGTATTCATATTTTTTTTTATCTTCTCATATTTTGATATCCATTTTTATTTTTAGTAAAAGTAGATGGAGCCTTTACTCCACTTTAATTATTTTAACACTCACATAAAAGGTGGAACACTTATTCCACTCACAACACATCCAACCACTTTATTGAAACCAGCGCCACTCTCAAATGGATACTAAAAGCTGGGACAGAGGAAGCATAATATAAAATTAATTTATAGAAACTTAAAATTTTATAGGCAATTTAATATGTTTTAAAATAAAATAATATTTTTATGTATTTTAAATTATTATTCAGTTAATCGGTATTAATCGATCGATTACCGGTTAAACTGATTGATCGAATTTCAGTTAAATTTATAATCGATAACCAAACCGAACCTGTAAATTACAACTATCGGTTAATTTATTAACCAAAATTTTGGTTCGATCACAATTATAACTGAAAAATCGAACTCAATTTATCAACCTTATTCATCCATGGACAATGACCAAGATACACCACTACAATGTGTGTATGTTGACTTAACGGTAAAGTGATTAATACATTAGGTTTAAAGATTTTGAGTCTGAATCCATCGTAATGATCATTAAATTTACGTATGTAAATGTATATAAAAGAGGGTTAAGTAGCAAATACAACCCTAACGTTTATAGCAAAAAGCTAATAGGTTTTTTAAAGTTATGTTTTGTTCAATTAGGTCCCTAACGTTTACAAATTGGGACTAATAAGTCCTTAACATTCACAAATTGGATCAAATAAGTTTCAATAAGTCTCTCTGTGTGACTCTAACGGCTATGAATGTTAGAGACCTATTTGCCCCAATTTATGAACATTAGGAACCAATTAATTTAATTTTCAGTGTAAACGTTAGGGATGCGGGTTTTTTTACTTAATCATTATTTTTTCTTTTTCTAAATTCTTAATTTCATATTATATTTTTTCTATAATTTTATGATTAAATTGTTAATGTGTGCATTTATTCAAGATAATTTATGTATAAGTGATTATATTACAATATCATATAATTATATAATATGATTAGTGATTCAGGTTCTCTCTTTTATTTAAGATCTTACGAGGCATCTCCTATATCCTCTATTCATATTTATTTAAAATTTCTCATATTGTGCATTTTCAATTAATATATTTTTTAAAAATATTAACCACATCAAATTTTTAGTGGTCATCACCGCCTAAAGATCCTATATAATACTCCAGTCATCCCAACTTTTAGTATCCATTTGAGAGTGACACGTGTTTTAATAAAGTTGTTGGGTTTGTTGTGACTTGTGAGTGAAATAATGGCCTCTCACCTTTTATGTGAGTATGTTAAAATAATTAAAGTGAAGTAAGATCCCACCTACTTTTACTAAAGGTTTAAGTACGTACCAATTCCCCCCCTCCCTCGCCCAAATACCCCGCCACTTAACAGTGCTTAACACCATCTGAACTAAATTTTATTTTTTGTTTTTGTTTTAATTAAGGTGGAAACAAAGCCACAACTGAGAGCACCATTGACGGAAACAAAGCCATCGGCATCGTCGAAAGATTTGCGAAACGCCCTCTGTGCACGCCGGAATTCCCCATTGACGGAAATTGCCACAATGATTTACCATTCGTTAAATGATTGCCGCTAGGATTAATCGCATTCACCACGATAAAACTGGTCGTAGAAATCTGCCCCTGCGACGCCGGAATCGAACTCAAACTCGACTGCAGCATGTAGTTTTCAGCCAGATCTCCTTCCGCTCGCCGCCTCTGACTCGCGAAGCTCCTTCTTGGCACGATGCATCACGACGCTCGAATTCAAAAAACCTAATAGCATATTACTTTCGCTGAAACTCAATTGAGCGGCGGCGCCGCCGCAAAACCCTGGTTGAAGTAGCCGAGGCTCCTGAAATGCGACGACGCGGAGAGCAATGAGCTGGAGCTCCGGAGAGAGGCAAAATTCGAGGGGATGGTGTCGGTGCCGGTGGCGACGACCATAGCCGGCTCTGCCTGGTGCAACAGCCACTCGATCGTCTCGCCGTCGGATTTGTGCCCTAATTCCCGCGCGCGTCAGCTGGAAGACGCAGGCGGCGCAGGTCGCCGGCATCCGGATCCCCCAGCTGCGATCGTCGACCTTGTTGTGCCTGTCCTTGGTAGAAGGCCGCTTCGGCGGCGACTTCCTGCTCGCCTCCAGGAAAGAGATGAAAAAAGAAGATAAGGGAAGATGATTGAGTACAAGCTTAATTAAAAACAATATATATATATATATAGGGAGAGGTTCAAGAAAGAACCATAAATAAAAAAAGAACGGAGAACCTTCAGCCATTCGATTATCAAGATCTACGGTGGATGTATCATCTTGTTGGATGAATGCAGATCCTGGGTTCGAATCCTAAAGGGAGCAATTTTTTTTATTTTTTTGAGTGCATTAATTTTAACAGTGAATGTATTAAGTTTTACAGTGAATGCATTAGATTTGATGGTTCTCACGTTCTCACAAATAATGTAGTTCTCTCTAGAACCACACCCTATATTATATATATATATATATATATATATATATATATATATATAGTAAACAACGTTAAGTGGCAGGGGGTATTTGATCCCGTTTTGTCACGTTGAGATAGTAAACAACGTTGACCTTGAGTATAGGGTTCTATAGGCGATAGGGGTGCCAATGTCGGGGGGAGGGGGAATTGGTACTTCACCTTTATTTACAAATACTTCTAAAAAAAACCTTTATTTACAAATAGAAATTGATACCAAAATGTGAGACGACCAAAAAAGGAAAGTTGGATACTAAAAATCGGGACGAAGAAAGTAATATATATTACAAATAATATAAAAATGTAATTTAATCCTCTATCCTACATAACGTCGCCATATTTTTTTGTTCTTATTTATCTAAATTCTCAATTTAATTTTTTTATATTTTAGATATATTTAAATAAAAATCTTGATTAAGAAAATTATAAATTACTATATGTTAGGAAAAATTGTGTAACTTCAGTGTTTATTTAGATCGATACAAATAGGTATAAATTAAAAGACATAAATTAATTTTTTTTTAAAGAATGATTAAGTAACAAAAACATACACCTAACGTTTACATTGAGAAGCAATAAAATCCCTAACGTTCACAAATTGAGACAAATAGGTACCTAACATTCACAGCCGTTGAACAAAGTGATTTATTTATCTCAATTTATGAACGTTAAGGACCTATATATACCCTAATTTGTAAACGTTAGTGACATAATTACACAAAATGTAACATTAAAGACTGATTTTTTTTATTATTATAAACGTTAACAGTGCATTTATTAGTTAATTAACCATATAAAAAAAATGCAGCACTACACATGAGTTTCGTCCATTGTGCCTTTATCGGCTTCCTTTTCTACTTCTTCTTCTCTTTTCTTTCCCCACAGCACACAATACAAACCCCCAACAAGCAACATCCCGCCGCATATACTGCACAAAGGGAAAGAGGCCTCCCTCATCATCAGGGCTCACACACAATGCATGCATCATAATATGAAAATAATCATTAATTAAATACAAGTTAATTATAAATACAAATGACATGACAAGGTTTGGTATCACACATGGTACGCGTGATATGGGATTTTTTTATATATATATAATTCTCTATAAATTTAATTTTGGTTTTGGTAAATCATGTACCAGATTATTTAATTTGTTTGATTGGTCAAAATCAGTCGGGCAAATTAAAAATCAGATTCGAGAGAATTAATAGAACTGTCTAAATATAAGTACCGCGCAACGTATTTTGACCAATTAAATAATCCAACACAAATAATGCTAGAATAACGACGAGATAACACGAGGATAGACTCGCACGCAATTCAGCCACTTTGTTTGCGCTTTTAACCATGATCTCTTTACTCCTGATCACATTACATCAGGTGATTGGTTTGTTGGATAGTGATAGGATTGGAGGTGTGATTAAATAATTCGCTCAATTTTAGGGTGATAAATAAATAACTCATTTAAGTGATTAGATGCGGGCCGAGTTATCAATCACGGGCTCCATCATACAAACCAAAAACTTGATATTAAGGTAGATTATTTTATCAATCATGCCTTATCACTTAAACCAAACGTAACGTCACCTAAGTTGATAACTCAAACAGTTTTTATATCTCATTATTTATTTTAATGATGTCATTCAATATATATATATATATATATATATATGGAAGACTTAGAAAAAATTTAAAGTGGGAGCTATATTTTTTATAGTTTTTTTTTAGGGAGAATATTTTTATATTTTGAATTTGATAAATTACAGGAGCAATTTTCTTACTGTTTAATTTGAAAATGAGTATTATTGTACAATAATTCATACAAAATAATGATAAATTGACTATTTTCAAAGAATGTTTAATAAGTATTTTGTTTTGGTGCGGACTTAAGCTCTCATTTGGCTCCTCTTAATAAATATTTTGTTAGTGGTTCTTACTTGAACATTTTCTATATATATATATAATGATTTAATGATTAAAAATAAAGATTTTTATTGTACGTATAGTGAAATGAAATGTGAGATTAAAACAGCGTGAAATAAAATACGAAATTAAATCACGAAAGAAAGACAAGGATAAAGAGAGGCTAAGAAATACTAGTAATTAATTACCGACCTTCCAATATGGAGCATCTCGTTCCACAGAAAAGCGGAGAAGGTAGCAGTAAAAATAAGTTGCAAAGGAGTGAATGAGGCAGTAAAAAGGGGACCTTTGCTCTCCACAGCCCACAGAAACAACCAGTAACTTATTCCAGTTACTACTACACCCTGTCATTTGTTATCAAAATATAAAAGAATTATGCATTGCAGCTAGATTTTATTTTGTTCCATCATTTGCTATATATTGACTAGAAACACACATTTATTACTGTAGTACTCTCTCTCTCTCACACACAAACTCATATACTATATGGTAATTGGTATACAAACACCCTAATACGAGGCCAAAAAGTAAGAGCATAAAAGTGGGATGTGAAGACATACGCAATATGCGACAGATAAGAGATTGAAATCCCACGTCAATTTCCACCAAGAAATGTCCCTTTGCATGGCTATGCCCCAAACTGTTGATTGTAGGCAGCTAAATAAGCATTGTAGCATTGTCAATCCAAACTTTGCTGGATACTGCTTCACTAGAGGGGCCTATATATAATCAAATGGCACTACTAATCAATTCATACATGGAGATGGAGTATAATTAATTAATGTCTAATGTTCCAACCAGTTTTTTAGATTCAGAAAACACTTTCGATCGACTAATGATTAATGCATTCCGTTCTCAAATCTAGATAGAAACCTCCATCTGACTTTTATGTGGATTGTTTAGGTCTGATGTACGCATGGAATTTAGGATATCGTCTCAATTTTTGTATATATATCAAATCATTCTGGATTTGAACACATAATAAATTTTTTAGATTAGTTGAATATATAGTAAGATAAAATTTAGCCATTGACATGAATAAAAGATTATAACTAGTCATTCCTATTAATTCACGACCAACATTAGGTTTAGTTGTGAGTTGAAAGGGCAATTAATTCATAACCAATAATACATTTGGTCATGAATTTGTCAATCAAAGGCGAAATAATACTTTAAGTCAAAAAGTCACTATTTTTTTTTTTTTTTATCTTTACGGCTATTTTCATTTTTACAATATCAACTATTTTTATAAATCAACTCTTTCCTAGATACTGATCATGTCAAAGTAAAAAACATGTTAGGAACTTGAAAAATGAGCATAGCTTTGGGTGTGTATCTATAAGCATGTGATTTATATATGTTAATTATCCCCAATAATATCACCACACATAATTTATCTTTCTGGTATCAATTTTTTTTTGCTGGAAAAGTAATAAGTACTCCATGAATATGTGCTTATAATCATTTGTCATCATAAATGTAAAAGCATTAAATAAAGATAAAAAAAGATATTGATAGTCACCTGCATGACAAGCCATGAAGCCCAAATAATGTTGGCCAATAGCATGAGCAAACAACCTTGTATCCACTTCTCTTCGCTGCTAAAATCTGTACTGGGATTTCTCATGCTTCTTGTTGCTTCACACAAATTCAAAATACTAAATTGAGGCCCTTTCACAAAGGCAAACACCATTGCCCCTGAGAAACTCACCACAGCCCCCACAAGCTTCACAATTCCAGACAAATCCCTAATGGAAAACCTCTCAATCCTGATCATCACATGGGTCAAGAAATCAAATTAATTAATCACTATCTTTTGACTAATTATCTTTTGACTTGTCAGATAGTCTGATACAATAATTAAAATATACAGTATTTGGTCGTACCGAAGGCCAACGGCGATGGCGAAGGTGAAGGCGGGAATGCTGTTGTTGCTAGCGGAAGCAAAGGTTGCTGAAACGTAGTTTATTGCATATATGTAGAGATTCAGACTAAGAGTAATCCTGAAATTAAAAGAATTCAAAATTGAAATGTAAATAAATAATTAATTCTTTTCATGTAGTAATATATATTGTTGTATATATAATAACCTTACCCAAATAAAGAAACCAAAAAAATTTTCCATAATAGGCTGTATGTCAATGAATCACGTCCTTTTTTCCTGAGAAATAATTTTTCAAAAAAAAAAAAAAAAAAAACCAAATAACTTGTTTCAATACTAGCTAGTAAAAAAAAATGATCAAATCAAGAACTTATAAGCATAATAAAATAAAATGAATAAATGCGAATTAATTAACCTGTCGAGAAATAGAGCAAAAGGGAGCAAAGCAAGAGTAGCAAATGCTTGGCGATAGGCAACAAAGACAAATGGATTCATTCCTTTATTTATTGATGTTTTAGAGAAGAGAGACATCCCTGCATATGCTAACTGCACTAATATCATTACTATATAGGCCTTTTTTTTCTCCAATATTTTCACCATATTAAATGATTTTCCCATCTTACTCTCTCTAAGAAAAGAAAAAACGATCTTGAGTTTAAATAATGTGGAAATATAAAATGGCAAGCTCTTCCAAGTTATAGTTTATATAGATCAGTGATAAGACATATGTAAATCAAAAGAGGGTTCATTCATTGATATAATTTGAGTTTGAGTTTGAGGGCAAGGGAATATTAGGAATTTTTTAAATAAAAGTACAAAGAAAAAAAAATGTAGATTTGAAAAATATCACTCGGGTCCAATATCTCATCTTTTGGTATTCCACTATGCATCACTTTTTCAATGTTTTCTTTTAATTTTTCTTCCACTTTTATTTTCCTCAATTTCAGTTTAGAAATTATTATATCCTAATCATCAAGTTCATATTTCTTAGGTGATAATTGATTATATATTTGAATTGATATATCCATACTTATAATATGATTAAACTTTAATTTTCGATAAAATGATATATATATATATATATATATATATAGTTTATTATAATTAATATTTTTAATTTTCGTAATAAGTAATATTAAAATAATAAAGTTAATAGTTGGATCCAATGAGAATATCTTTTGTGAAAAAATGATAATATGTGAATAAATCAATAAAAACATGGACAAATCAATCTAACATATGAACAACCGCATTAAGTTAATGTGATTATTCATGTGTTACATTTATAATTTGTTCATGAATTTCATTGATTTGTTTATGGGTTTATTCATGTGTAATTTTTGTTGGATCCCGGCCACTCGAAATATGAGTTGGTTATCGTGAAAATTACAATTTTTTCGTGAACATGAAAACACCACATCGATCATATAAAACTAGTACATAATGTACATGCATTGCGAAATTACAAATAACTGAAATAGTTCTTTGTTCTTATAATAATTATATGTTTTCATTTAAATATTATTAGAACAATTATAAAGCACCCAAACCGAAAAACTAAAAAAAAAGGTACAATACATTTTTATTTATTTTCCTAAATTATATTAGTTCGTAAATAAATATGAACTGATTGTCCAATCATGCCTTTCTTCAAAGTAATTGAAGGCACTTGTCAAGTGACAGTTACAACAATTCGTCACTGTCACAACAATTTTTGTTTTTATTTGAAGGAGGTGCCCATCAGCCCATGCCCATCATTTATGATATGATGAATAGATTTGCACTTGCAAAACGATTTCTAATCATAGAGTTCAAGTTTCTTCAAAGATGTTAAAACGGTGAATGAATAGAACTGAGAGATTTGAGATTAGTGCGAAGAAAGTAAATTTCAAGAGCTATTGGAGACGGTAATTCTACTTTATATTCATCAATTTTAGTACATATGAGAGGGAGCCTTAACTACAATTAAGATTGCCGAAGAAAAAAGAGACTTTTGAGTATTTGAATAAGTAAAGAAAACTCTACTAACTTAGAGCATCAACATTCCCTGCGAGGGAAATCGACCTACTGATTTTATGGAGAGGAGAGGGCAACAGGTTCAGACGTGGACTACTTTTGACTACTCTTCTGCTCCTCGACAATTTCTTGCTCTGGTTAGGATGGATCAACTTGGCTATCCTAATTTTAGATTTAGTCTTCATGCATGTGGATAGCTAGTTTGCTTAGTTTGGCTTATTTCCTTTCTGATTTCGTTTCTTTGTTCTTGTGGATGTAGCCATTTTTGGGTTACGTCTTTGTATGTTTTTGTTTGATCTGTTTTCTGTTTCTCCTTGTTACTTACGCAGGGCGTTGTATTTTTGGGCAACATTTTGTTTGGGACACTGGTTGATGATTTATCTATAGGTTGGGGGTCTGTCTAACCCCTCAACCTCATGGGTATTGTTTGTTAAAAAAAAACTTAGAGCATCAACATCGCGTCTTGCGTTAACATAGAAGTTGGGTGCGGGAAAAGTGATGTCGGACGCGTGCAATGCACAATCCATTGAAAAAAAATGAAAATCTGAAAAGTGGGTTCAAAGGCTATTTTTCTTTTCTTTATTAAAAGGTCCGTTGCACCCAATGGTATTCTTCCATTTTTTTTTTCTTTATTTCCTATTTGTTCCTATAAATACCTCTTCATCTTCATTCATTTTACACCACACTTCACTCATTTCTCTCTCAATCTATTCTTTTTCTTCTTCTTATTTGTATAAATTTTTCATTTCTTTTACATCTCCAAAAATGGATCGTGATTGAAATAATTGGTGGAACCAAGCGCCTTTGCCAAAGATCCCAAATTCTTCTCCTAGCGCCTTTTGCCATTTTTCCAAGAACCCAACTCCTTCATTCTGACGGGTCTTGAACAAACCTCAACTTGTTCAAGATGATGAAGTGACGGAAATTCATTTCTTTTTGAAGACAATCAAGTAACACAGTGGCTACTCCTGGCAAAGACCGAACTTATTTGCTTACTGTGGGCCGAGGCGACGCTCAATGCCATCAAGATAGCTGATCAAAAAGGTCATCGTGTATTAGGGAGAAATCACGAAAAAGTACAACGATCAACAGTCTTCCAACATAACTTAATAAAAAAAATCGGTTTGGTTCGATCGGACCAGACGAACAAATCGGTCAATTGACATTTATCGGCTCATTCAAAAGTATCATTTGCATGCATTAAAAGTGTCATCTATGATATACTCCCTCCGTCCCATTATTTATGGCATGTATTCCTTTTTGAGTCGTCCCATAACATGGTTTATTTTCTTTTTGAGCTAGAATTAGGGCTTAGTTTAAGTTTTTAATCATCCTTTTAATTATCTCACTTTCTTTTATCTTTCTCTAGCCTATCTCACTCACCGGACCCCGCCTCCGCCTGCCGCCACCAGAACCCACCTCCAGCCGTCGCTACCTCTACCCACCAGAACTCATCTCCACCCGCTGCTGCCTCCACCCACCAGAACCCACCTCCAGCCGTCGCCGCCTCTGCAGACTAGAACTCACCTCCACTCGCTATTGCCTCCACCTACCAAAACCATCTCCAGCCGCCGGCGCCACCGCCGCCTCCACCCACCCTCCACCAACCAGAATCCACCTCATTGAAACCCTCTCCACCTATCTCTCTCTCTCCTCCACCGCTGCAAAACCCTAGGTCAGACCGTGGGAGAAGAGGGCGTGCATCGTGGTGGTGGCTGGATTTGGGGCTAGGGTAGCAGAGGTGGTGAGTTTGGGGATTTAAGGTTCCGATTGGCGAAGACCCATTTGTTGCCCGGGAGGTGGAGCCAGAGAGTGAAGAATTTTTTATGAGGAATAAGTGAGGTCGAAAGGTGGTGGCTGATGGCAGCGCCAGTCGCCGGAGGCAAACCTACTCCACCGCCTCTCTCTCTCTCCTCCATCTTACCTTCCCTGCACGTCAAGCTCCTTGTTGATGCAATGTATTTATTTTTCTTCGAATTAAAGCTAATTGTTGTGTAGATTTGATGTAAATTTTGGAGGATCAGATGTTGGTTCTATTGTAGATCTAATTGTTATGCTGGTTGTGTCGTAGATCTGATGTTAATTTTGGTTGTGGATCAGAATGTGAATTCCTTTGAGAAATTAAGAATAATAATAAATTCCTTAAACACACTACTAATACACACCTTTATCTTAATTTTATTCTCCTTAAGCTCCGTGCCGAAAAGGCACGTGCCATGAATAACGGGACGGAGGGAGTATCATTTATCTGTATACAAAATATCATTTGATTTTATAAAAAGGGTTAATATATAATGTTTTATGTTCCGAACTCTGCTATACAAAATTCAATGACGAAAAGATGACGAAGAACTTTGAACTTTCAATATTGTCCAACAATGGTGGTTTCTAATATGATTTTTCAACAATGATGGTTCCCAAAATATTTCAGTCGGCGAGATAAATCATCTTTTTGTCATCGAATTTTATATAGCGGGACATTTTATGAAAAAAACTGAAAGTTCGGGACATTTTATGAAAAATGCTAAGTTTGGAACATAAAACACTATTAACCTTTATAAAAAATACTTCCTTCATCCACAATAAATTGGTGCAAATGGAAGATCACAAGTTTTCAGAAAAAATATTGAGAGATGTATATAAAGTGAAGAAAGGGCTCCACCAAAATTGATTTGTTAATAATTAAAAAATGGTTTGTGATGTGAGTTTTTTGTAAATATTGTGAATATTGTGTGTGAATAGGAGTAAAAATATAAGGGTATGTCCTAAAATGGAAGACCACACTTATTGTGGACAAACAAAAATGACAAAAAGACTACACTTATGTGGATGGAGGAAGTATCATTTGCATATATTAATAATATCATTTTCTGTTATTAAAAATATCATTTGTAATGTATCATTTACTTTTATAAAAAATATCATTGACGAAGTATCGTCATTTGTATTAAATACTAAAATTATCACTTGTTGTTAGTAAAATTAGCATTTCGTTGGTCCAAAATTATCATTTTCGTTGATGAAAAAATACCATTTGTTTTTATGAAAATAAATGATACACTACAAATGATATTTTAATATTTACAAAAAATATTTCGAATGGGCAAAAAAAATCAGGGTAAAAAATTAAAAATTAATAAAAATCAGTGCAATTCAATCGAAATAGACGAACCGGACCAAAGCAGACTAGACTAAAGGCATGAAAAAACATGGGGCTTCTAATTAAGGGGGTGTATTCGTTCAGGATTTTAATAGATTTCTGCAGACTTTTAAAATCTGGGTGTGTTCGTTCAAGACTTTTAAAAGTCTATGAAAATCTAGAGGTATTCGTTCAAGACTTTTAAAATTCTATAAAAATTCAGAGGTATTCGTTTCAGATTTTTAAAAATCTATGAAAATCTAGAGGTATTTAAAAATCTGTGGATTTTAAATTTGGACTGATTTTCATTGATTTCATTCAAAAAATACACATGAACAAATCCGACCTCCGACCACGAGAATTTGAAAGATTTCATATTTCAGCGCCGGCTGGGTTCCAGCGGTCGTGGCTCGAAGAAGCCAGCGACTGCTGGCACCCAGCGATCACTGGGGCACTTTAAATTCTTAGTCATCAGGGATCGTTGGGGATTCATAGATAAAGCAGCGATCGCTGGGAGCAATGGTTGAGAATTCTTCATGCATTTATTGTTAACATTATTGATTCATAGATGAAGCAGCGATCGCTGAGAGCAATGGTTGAGAATTCTTTGACTATCTTCTCGTATATGGTATGGTCTATGTAAATTGTTATGTACTATAGCAAAGTTCTTATTCATTGGATAGAATGAACCTCGTTTTCGAGGGTTCTATATTTCTCTTTAAAGGTTTGTGAAAGAGTTAATTGTGTGATGCTTATTAAAAATATGTTATCTGAATTAATACATGTATAGTATAATTTTGTGTGTGTGTGTGTGTGTGGACGTTCATAATTTCTGAAACCCAGTGATCGCTGGGAGCTGTCCCAACGCCAACGATCGCTGGGATGGTAGATTTCAAATTCGTAAAAATCATGTCAAATTCTTGTTAAAATCCGTTCAAAATATGTACAGATTCTGTTTAAAATTTCAAAATACATGAAGAATCTATGTGAAATCTATAGATTTTTAAAATT
The DNA here is from genome assembly GCF_028751815.1 of Salvia miltiorrhiza. Taxonomy (NCBI): domain Eukaryota; kingdom Viridiplantae; phylum Streptophyta; class Magnoliopsida; order Lamiales; family Lamiaceae; genus Salvia; species Salvia miltiorrhiza. Next base: position 52,588,401 of record NC_080387.1, read on the forward strand.
CAGAGATTTTCAAAATCTACAAAATTTCTGAACGAATACACCCCCTAAGTTTCAAATCCGCGACCTTGTAAATACAAGGCGCAAGCTGAGCTCAGATAGTAATTAATATATACGTGCTTCTCTGGTTAAAAAAAAAAAACTGATTACCAATTACAGCACTGATCATATACTTACAACGTATAAAAAATAATATGAAAAACATGCATGCACCGAATATCATGACATACTAGTTTAAAAAATTCATATATATACAATAGTAATCACCACACAACGTATACAAAATAGGAATGAAAAAAATACCAAATATCATACCGTGATCAGTTTAAAAATCTCAAAGAGTACAATATTAATCACCAATTACTGCATTCGTATTTACAACGTATACAAAGTAGGATGCAAACACATGCCAATAGTTAAAAAGGGTTAATAGCCGAAAAATACACGAGGTTTGCCCGAATTTGCAAATTGCACATGACCTTCAAAAATAGCCTCAGAATACATCGACTTTTGATTTTATCGTAAATTGCACACGGCGAGAATTCCGGCTATAATTAAAGTTGACCGGCAATGACGTGGCAATACGCGTGGCATTTTTAATGCTGTGGCAATACGCGTGACATCAAAATTAAAAACAATGTAATTTTTTTATACATGTGGCATAAGAGAGAGAGAGAGAGAGAGAGATAAGTTGACAAAATTGCCTAAGTAATCCTCTACTTGTCCGGCGTCGGGCACGGCGGACGTCTTCCGTTTTTCCTGGTGGCACTTGTCGGAGGCCTCGCCGGTGACGAAGCTGATGAACTCCACGTGCATGGGGAGAAGGATTGTGGCTTCAGATCTGGGGATTTCTTCCCATTTGACTCCGATTTTTCCTCATCACTCCTTCGATTTCATCCGCTCGACTCCGATTTTGGAAGGTTGGAGGCAGAGGAGGATTGTGGCTTCAGATCTGGGGATTTCTTCCCATTTGACTCTGATTTTCCCTCACCACTCCTTCAATTTTATCCGGCTCGACTTCGATTTTGGAAGGTTGGAGGCGGAGGAGGATTGTGGGGGATTTGAGGGTTTTGCAAATTTGGGGATTGTCGGCTCTTCGCTACTGAGAAATTCGTGGCATGGTGTAGTGCTTGTGTCGTGTCGTCGCGTTGTGTGGTGTTTGTGTTGTGGCGTGGTGGTGGAAGGCGGCGGTTGGAGACGAGGCCGCTCTGTGCAGTGTGGTGGAGATGGAGGATGGCGGCGGATCTGGGGCGCAATGGGCCAGGGAAGAAAAAAAGGCCACGCTTTGGCAGCTGGCCTGAGCGGTGGTGGCGGAACCCGGTGATGGTGTGCAGGGTGCGGCGGCTGGGAGTGATAAGGGAGGTGCTGGAGATGTTTTCCTCTCTTTTTTTTTTAATAATTAGTCTCAGTCAAAACGACGTCGTTTTGAGTGTAGAATATAACTACAAAACGACGTCGTATTATTTGAAGGCCGGAGCGTCCACGTCGGCAAATTCTGGGAGCCACGTCAACACCGATTAATGTTTTGGTCAACGCATGTGCAATTTACGATAAAATCAAAAGTTAATGTATTCTGAGGCTATTTTTGAAGGTCATGTGCAATTTGCAAATTCGGGCAAACTTTGTGTATTTTCTGACTATTAACCCTAGTTAAAAATTCCAGAAAAGTTCACTTGCTATAACATTAAATGTTTTAGAGTTGAAAAGCAATGATAATCTAAAATATCTTAGTATGTTGCTTTGAAGAAATTAGAAATGTGCGGTCAGATGAGTTCCAAGAGATTTGTGCCAACTTATTGTGGATAATCTGCTTAGATCGTATGCTGTTAGTATTCCACTATTGAAAAAAGTTTGTTACTAAGTGTTCCACGATAAAATTTACTGGTTCACTGACATTTTATAGTAACCAATACTCCCTCTATTCCAATTCAATAGGCCATATTTCTTTATTTGGGCATCTCAACTGAATCAATCACTTTCAAAAATGAAAAGTCAATGCATAACAAATATCTCACATAACTCATTATTTACATTAAATGATATTGTACTTCACAAATAATTATATTTCCCTTATTTATCTCTCCTACTTTTGGACACATATATTCTCAATAAAAATTATTTTCTATCTCCTATTTTATTATAAATTTTTCGTTTCTTCACATCCGTGTCTAAGCTTTGTGGTTTATTAAATTGGGACGAAGGTAATACCATATAATAATAAAAAAAAAATCTAGTTACATGGATAAAAGTATAGAAATAGTACTTTAATGCTCTTATATGAAAAATTCGATGATTACATAAAAGATTTCATGCATATACAAATTATAACGATTTGCATGTCTTTATGAGATTATACAAATCATGTAATTCACGTAACAATGTAAACTAAATTGATATACACATATTTATAATTATATATATTTCATGTAATATTGTTATTTATCCTATTATGTGAATATTTGTTACACGAAAAATTTGTATAAATCGTGTAAAATAGTAATATAGGCTATTGTTTTCATATTTTTATTAGTGTTAGAGTAAAATTTGTATTCTATTATATTGTCATTATGTAGACATGTAATAGTTGCCTCAGATGTTCTTCTCTAAGTATCTATGTCAGTCTCTTCGGATGTTCTAAGTTGCAGTTGAGACATTCAGTGTCTTCATACTTGCGAATTTAGTAGATATCTTTGAGCTATCTTATGCGATCTTTTTGGATATACATGACCACGATTTTACAGTTTTAATGAAGCCTTATTGGAGCATGATTACATATAGATCAAGATCATCCAAGCAGAGTCCTCATCAGACTAGAACTCGTGTTTCCTTCTACGACTAGGAAATGATTAACTTGAGCAATAAGAAGGCTTGAAACCTATAAAAGGAGGCTAATTTCGTTCATAATGGCTGGGGAATTTCGTGCTTAATATCTCTCGCAATGTAGTCGAGAATTCTGTTCCTACTAGGTGTCCCCCCGGACTTGTTACAGTCTGTAGTACATTCATTGATATAGTACTTTTATTTCTCCTAGCAGAAGAGTGTTTGTGAGTTATATACTTGATGCATACGTTGTAAAAGAGTTATTTACTTTTCTTTATTGTTGGTTCTTGTTTCTCAAGGAATTAGGTGCGTCTAGGAAGTTAGTCGTTGTTTAGCTTTCAGTTATTCACCGTTGATGGAGTTTTGGGAAGATGTAGAGGCTAAGTAAGAGGATGTCTTATTGTGTAAGTCCTTTGTACATCTTAACTTCATATAGTTGATAATTTTCTCTGGGCAAGGCCCCCCAGATGTAGGTTATTTAACCGAACTGGATGATCATTCTCTGTGTATTATTTTTTGTATTCACATTCATTGTTACAATACATCTCACCACATATTTTATGGATTAGTCATTCTTTCAATTACATATCTAGATTAGTATGTTTTTTACTCAATGGCATGGGCTATAATCCACTAACTATTAATTGGTCATTCTAGCCCATATATACCTTAGGTATATAGTACGTAGAAGGAAATTCTATCCATGTAAATAAAAATATAAAAATAACACTCCCTCCGTTCTATTATAAATATCACATTATTTTTCGGCACGAAGATTAAAAAATGCGTAATTAGTAGATAAAGTGGATTGGTAAAAATTATATAAATATTAGATATAGAAAGAGAGAATATGTTGCCAAAAAAATGAGACATTTACAATGGAAAGGAAGGAGTAATCATTTTTTATTTTTAATATCCTTGCACAAAAAAATTGATGATTACACAAAAATTTTCAATATAATTCATATACTCCATCCGTCCCTGAAATAAGTTCCTCTTTTTCCTTTTTGGGATGTCCCCCAAATAAGTCCATCTTTCTTTCTTTCCATTTTTTGACAATTACCCCACCACTAATTTTTTTTTTTTATCAGGAAAAGGAAAGTGAATTAATAAAAAAGCAACAGGCACCAAGGATGTCAAAAGAAGTCAAAACAAGGTCACCAAAAAACCAAGAAAGACAAAAGGAAAGAAAGCCTTCATCAGCAGGAGCGAGAAGGCCAAATCAAAACTAATCCTCAACACGGGTGGCTCCAAACCAGGATCTAAACTACCCCACCACTAATAATATTTTATTTATTCTTACTTTCATTTTTCACCGTTCCCAATACTAATTATAGCACTTTTTCACCTTTTCACCACTCCCAATACTAATTATAACATATTTTTCTCCACTATCAATACACTTTACTACTTTTCCTTAAAACTCGTGCCGTCCCCAAAGAGGAACTTATTTTGGGGACGGAGTGAGTACAATATAAATAACATGGCTACAGTTTTTTATTATTATATGCCTTTGACTAGTATATATAGCTAGAGTACCGCCTCCGTAATAATTGTGTTTTCATAATTATGAATTGAAATCTAGATTTGTTATCTTCCTTATATCAATCATATTAATAATATTTTAAAGTGACATACCCTGTACACAACATGCTGGTTTTTGCAATTTGCAGCAAATATTTGAGCATACTATTGGAGGAAAATTAATCAAAATGGTGTTGTGGAAATCCTATGTTTCTGTTCGAGTATTCATGATATTAATCATTAAAATTCGAATAACTGAACAAGCTTTCCTATTTGGTGGGAGCTCATCATGATATTCCTTGGATCACTTAAAATTGTATTATTTTCAAAAATCATTAAAGAATTTATACACTCTCAAACATATTATAAACTATTTTTTTATATTACAATTTGCAGAGAATTATCTTTTTATTCATTATGAACAAATCTATTCATTTTTCGAACAGATCAACATAAGTAATGAACAATCGTATTTAGTAAAAATAAATAAAAACTCGCCACCAGCAGGATTCGAACCCTTGGCAAATTGCTGTTCATGTGGTACATTGATCTGTTCATTAAAATTATAAATCTGTTCGTTTTTATTATACGAATTCTCTATTCTCCACAATATTTAGCTTCTCTGTTGAACCCTTCTCTATATATATATATATACATATACATATATATAAGAATTTTATAAGTTCAAATACTCAAGCTTATATATTATCGGTCTAATTTATCGTCCAATTAAACGCTCTCCCTTGCAAAACCATTTGACTGACTCGAGTTCATGAAATGTAGGTCTATATACCGATCATGCTTCAATATACGTGATATTTCTGATTTTAAAGAATATTAATCTGATGAATTTTGATATTTGAGATGATCTTTTATAAAAATGTGATTGTTGATTAAATGATCACATAGATTAATGAATATGCTTGGCCTGAAGATAGTGTGAATATATGTGACACGATGTATTTGGCAAATTTCAATATGATGGTATTGGAGTTTAGTGAAAGTATCTATTGATACAACTTTTGCACTCTGAAGTCAAATTTGATACCAAATAAGTGAAAAGATAATATTCTCTCTGTCCCATTCACCGTTTACCAATAGAAGTTCATTTTTTAAAAATTCTTTATTTTCTCTCACAAAAGTTCATTTTTAAAAAATACTAGTAGTATATTTTCTCTCACAAAAAATTATACACTCCACCATTCTCTATAACTTTTATATCATAATCACTCTTCTTTCTAATAATCGTGCGCAAAAGTGGAGTCATATTTAATGGGAAAAAAAAGTACAATATTACAACATTATTAGCAAATTTTGGTTATGTAAGTGGGATTATTTAGCTATCCCACTAAATAATGTCTTCCAATTGTATTGTCCAATATATATTATAATCATTTGTTTCTAATTATATAATTGTATCTTATATTCACTCCGTTCACCAATTCGTGTTCTAGGGAAAGTGATAAATAATATTTTCCCTAGAACACAAATTGGTGGATGGAGGGAGCTACTATTTAATTTGTTGTTATCTGTGCTCACTTATTCGTTAGTCGATCATGCAAGTGATACAAACTATTCAATTAACTCAGTCGATTATGCAAAGTGATTCAATTAACTCAGCAAGTGGAGACATAATTAATGAGACCCTTATTTTTAATGAGATCCTTATTTTTCGTGAGACACTGAGACCCTTATTTTTTAATGAATTATATATTAGTGAACAATGCAGTATGTACTGATAAATAACTAAATTTAAAAAATTGGTAATGAATAAGACATATATACTGATGAACAAGGCCTATCTACTGATGAATAACGAAATATAAAATATTTCGCTCCCTCCAGGATTCGAACACTGAGATAAAAAATTCGTCCTTTAGGTACAATATCAGTCATAGGATTGATAAAATAAACGCACAAGATCGTGTCTAAGATCTCATTAAAAATAGGGGTCTCATTGGAGCGCTCACACACACACACACACACACACACACACACACACACACACACATATATATATATATATATATATATATATATATATATGGCTGAGTTTCATAGAGAATTATCTTTTTCAAGAGAATGAACAAATCTATATATTTTACGAACATATCAACATAACTAATGAACAGACGTATTTAGTAAAAAAAAGAGAAAAACTCGCCACCATCAGAATTCAAACCCAAGCCAAAATGTTGTTCATACGATACATTGATTTGTTTATCAAAATTATAGATTTGTTCGTTTTTGTTTCACGGATTCTCTATATATATATATATGTGTGTGTGTGTGTTCACTAACACCCATAGCTAGCCTCCATATATACATGAAAAAAATACCTACAAATTATAATTTATTATTTACAATTTATTAATTTTTTGTAAAAGCAAATCGGCGTTGCATTTTGTAATATAAGTTAATGATCTCTTTCAACTATAATGGAAATTTAAAAATCATGTAGCTTTAATTGAAATCCGAGCTGCAAATTGGGCCCAATTGACATATTTTTCGGCCTGCATTTATCTGGGCCTTTGTGTATATACAGAAATGGGTTCCGCTTTAATAATTTATTTTCTCCACTTTGATGAGTATTGAATTTTTTGATGTAGAATTATTAAGAAATTACATATTTTTCGTTCGGATTTAAACAAAATGTCAAAATGTTCTTGAGATTCTCCTGTTCACGATAGGAGTAAATCATCCAAATTTCAATTGAGTGGACCCAAAAATAACAATATTGGTATTGTAGATATAATACGTTAATGTGCACAAAATTCGTAAAACAGATTATTATTATTGTTTTAAATTAAACTAATCGAACTAATTTATTATTGGACGCTTATGTGTTATCTCTGTTAGAAAAAAAAACTATATATTTGAAAAAAAAATACTATTACATATAATCTATCTATATAATATATTAAAGAGGAGTTTTTTCCCTCCAATTTTTCCCTCCTTTTTTTCTCCCTCTTTTCCCAACAATTTTTTCTACTATTTTTTAATCCTATTTTGTTATATAATTTAATTCTTTTCTAAACACCATTAAATTTGATTAATGAATAAATGTTTAATATGCATCTTAAATTTAAGTACGTGACAAAAGATTTAATATTGTATAAAAATCATCAAATTTAAAACGATAATTGAATACTTTAAAATATTTTATTTTCTCTCTCTTTGTTAAAAGTTTACAACTTTTTATTTATTAATATATTATGATATGTAATACTCTATAATGATAATGCGTTATGTTAAATATTCATTATCAAATGGTTTTAAATTATTTAATAACTATAATTATCATTGCACTTTTTACAAAATTGAAAATTTATATTCTAAATTGGAGATTTTATTGAGTAATTGATGTGAATTATTTTAGTTTATTTTATTTTTAAAATAAATATATTTATATTTATTTAGTATTTATTTAAATATATCGTTTGATTTCCATATTTATCGTGCATCGCACAAATGGTCGATCGTACTAGTTATGTTTTATATGCGAACTTTACCTTTTCTTGGATAAGAATATTTTGACCCATGAATTTTTTTCAATATGACAGATTTACTATAGCCCAATATGTCATTAATAAGTGCTTACCGAAGCCCAATAAATTAATAGATTTATAATTTTAGCCGGAAATTGACTTTCAGTATCGACAAGCATAGTTGGATGACATGACAGTTTTAGCCCAATAAAATAAAATTTCACAACAAACTCACTAAATCACACTCTCCCCGTCCCATTATAAATCTCATAATCCTTTTTTGACAAATAATTAAGGAATTAATTAAATTCATTAACTAGCTAGTGGGCTCATCCACCGTTCTCCTTTACAAATCTAAATGTGTTTCTTTCTCTTCACCAACTCATTTTATCTAAAAATAGTAATTACACACTCTTTAATCTCTGTAGCTAAAAGTAATAGGACATTTATAATGAGACGGAATGAGTATTATTCCTTTATTAGGCTAAGTACCTATTTTTACCTCGAATGCAAAACAACATTGTTCCGTTGGCATTAGCAGCCACGTGTTATCTCTTATACTCGGTGTGTTTTCCAATATGCTACAAATTATTTTCGAACTAATATTATCACAAAATCGATTTATTAAGAAGTTGATCAATGTATTAATAATTTATTGGGCTATTATATAGTATGTTGTTCCTTGAAAATTTACAAAAATCAATGAAGATGCCCTGTGAATTAAGGTGAGTTTGGTGCAGGTATAGGCTGTAAACAAGTACTTCCAAATTGAATGTGTACAGTTATATATTATCCACTTCTCAAAGGAAATGTCAGATAAGAAAAAAGAAGAAAAAGAGGAAAAGCATATGAATTCAGTTAACTTGAAGTCAAGTAGTTGCAGCCATTTTAATGCCCTCACCATTTCTTACCCATCAATACACAATCATCAGAATTCATGACAATGACCCATTATTTATTTGGACCAAACTATTAATCTTCTAACAAGTGGCAATTAAAAATTCTCCAAAGCTTCCACTTATTTGGATTCCCTTTTCATTGTACTATATCTTTTTACATATAGGAGGAGGTCAAATTGGGAACATGATTCATTTTCAGTCATTCGATGGTAAAATTTTATGATTAATGCATCACTTTAATATATGAATACATTATTTGGATACAAATTCATAAAGGTGAAAATTTTATAGTATTTTTTTAATACAATTAATTTCACGATGAATGATATGTCTAGTGCAACGTTCTCACGTTATAACGAAAAATATAATTCTCACAAATAGGAATATCAATTGTGCAAGTTCACTCAATTACTAACTATTTTCAGGTCGGACCATTCGGGCTTTTTTATTTTTGGCTAATTTTGTTTGAACCCTAAACCTCGTTTTTTTCTTTGATCTATTCAATCTATCAATTTAGAACTAAATTAACAACCCTACTCACAATAAATTATTAATAAATTGTGTTCTTCACTACTATTTCATCCATCCCATAAAGTGTGCATTTTTTGTCATTTTGATATGTCTTACAAAAGCGTGCATTTCTTATTTTTAGATATTAGTGTATCATAAATCATTTATTTTTTATTCTCACTTTATCAATTTATTCACGATAAAAGTGGATCTATTCTTTCATTCATGAATCATAATATACTTATATAATATTATTAATAATCATGTCATTGTTCTATTAAAAGTGATGCACGTTCTTGTAAAAGAACGAGGTTTTTTTATTTTATTTTTATTTTTTATTCTTACGGAGTATAGACATTTCTATCAAAAGTGATGCACGTTCTTGTAAAAGAACGAGGTTTTTTTATTTATTTATTATTTTTTTTTACGGAGTATAATGCGTGCTAATTGAACACGCAAGTTTAAATTAATTGCGGACAGTATATGACTTCGCAGTAATATTTAATTTATACATAAAGGCCCACAATTCAGCATAGCGTCACCTTTTTATGAGCTGTAATGGACTTGAACTGAATAGTAAAAGTTTCAATTGGATCATATAGTATCCAATTTTTCTTCATTCGATTTCAATGTTTTTTTCTTCTTCTTCTTCTAATCTAAACTCTAGAAAATTGTTCAAATTGGTTCCGAAAATTTTACCTTATCTATATTATATGTATTTACATTCATGCATGTAAACAGAAGAGTGAAATGCAATGCATCATTTATGAGCAATTATCATGTACATCGCTGACATGTATAGTAGATTAGTAGTCAATATTAGAAAGTTTCTTTTTTCTTTTCTTTTTTTCTCTTAAATTTCATAATTATAACATAATTATAAGATTTATTCATCTATTTGATAATAAAGGGTAAAAGAACAAATTTATGCTTGTATGAATAATTTGAAATTTGTCAACTACGTACAAAAGGATTTCCCTTTTTCTTAGGGAAGTACAAAATTATTAAATTCAAATACCTTTTTATTTGTTATATTATGAAGTATGAACTGCTTGAATGCGATAGTAACTTGACATTACACGTCACAATTATAAAACAGTAATTTAATTTTTATATTTCTTTGACACAATACTTGATTTAACATGGAATATTTAATCTCTATTTCTCCAACACATCTTGACCACCCAATGTTGTGGCCCACGGATAAATGGGTGGACATCATCAAATAAGATGCATGAGAAAGCATAATGTGGCATTCATAAAGTCAAATTAAATGAACCAGTATAACACATATCTGAAATCTTCGCTAATCACACTTAAATCCATGAAATAATTGTTAATTTCTTTTTACATATCTATCATAATGGATATATATATATATATATATATATATATGTATAAATTATCCTAGAGTGCACAGATTTTATAAGTTAGTATTATTAAACCTGATGGGTATATATGAGTATATATTGGTCATTAGAAATTTTAGTTCATGAGTGCATGGTAGGGTCATTTATAGATTGTGACAACACATGCTAGTTGATAGTATTGATATTATATATATATATCTATAAAAAAATAAAAGAGAGAAAATAAATAATTTGTATACAAACAACATCAACAATACTATATCGATAAAAAAAGTAAAATATTAATTTGATATATATAAAAGGTTAATATATGAACGTAATATTTTTTTAGGGAAAATTGCATGTAAATACGCAAACTTTGTTCAAAATTTATATTTAACGTGAAGTTAGGATTTTATAATTAAATACACCAATTTTATAAGTTGTTTAATTTTGACGCCGATTTCATTTTTCCCAAATTTTAAAATGACTTAGCTCCTACGTGGCTCGCCGGCACACGCCTTTTAGTTTGCCGGACAAATAACAAAATGAAATGAAATCCTAACTTCACATCATTTTTTTCGATCATTGAAAATGTAATCGACGCGTCAAAATTGAACAACTTACAAAGTTGGTGTATTTAATTGTAAAATTTTAACTTCACATCAAATATGGCTTTTGAGCAAAGTTTGTGTATTTACATGCAATTTATTTTTTTTTATTCAACATATGAACTTTGATTATTTAAAAATATGCTGACATTGGATTATTTTTTTATTTCACACATGAATTTAAAAAATAACAAAATATATGAATGTAATATTTTTTTTATTCAGCATATGAACTTTGATTATTTATTTATTTATTTATTTTGTTTCGTAATCCTGATTTTCCACGTAGTTGTCTTGTTAGTTTCTATTTGGGATTTGAAATGTTTAGTTTTTATTTGGAATTTGAAATTTCAGATGACTATCTTGATTTTCCACGTAGTTGTCTTGTTAGTTTATGTTTAGAATTTGAAATTTGTGATGAAATGAAGAAGAGCAAAGCGTATATTCTATGAAAAATATAACAGTTCAGGTGCAAAATAATTAATATATTTTGAAAACAATATTTTATAGATCATATACAAAATAAAAATGGCTCAAAATTCATGTATTTGAGACACTCCACCCTTTATAAAACGAAGTAAAAGATTGTTGCTAACAAATTAAATACACTGTATGTAAATTAATTTAATGAAATAATATATATCTTCACCTTGATCAACTTCATTTTCTAGCAAAATCCAATTAATTCCTACACTACACACTCGCAGCTTTCAGATACTCCCTCCGTCTCGCGAAATTTGACCAATTTTTATTTTTGATTTGTCCTGTGGAGCTTGAGCAGTTTTTTTATATGACGAAAAAAAAATACCTTTTATGCACACTTAGCACATAAAATATCAATTTCTTAAAATCCGTGCAGAAAAAAATTGCTCGAGCTTCGTGAAACTGGAGAGGGTATTTATTTCTAAATCTCTCAAAAAATAAGTATATTTCTTAAAAACATCGTTACACGTAGAACATATCTAGTAGATTAATTTACATCGTCATAAAATTTAATGTTGAATCACATTATTTAATCATGTAATTTGTTGCATACCTAAAAACTGTTCCAATAAATATCTGCCCTAAATTTATCTGCCCAAATCCCTATGCTTCGAAGTTCAATCAAACCGTACACGTCTTATCCAGATCGAGTATATTCACTACCTATCATTATAAACTACAGTAAAAAATCAATTTTCTATTTTATGTAACTAATTAAATAGTCCTTTCATTTTCATCGTTAATACCCATTAATTATTTATATTTAATTACACGTAACCATTTTCACTCTTTTTCTTTGAACGAATCACTCAATTTTTTTCAAATAGCTACAATCTACTTAAATTCTAATCATATTTTAATTTAAGATTAATAAAATTTAATAAACCCTAATTAAATTAAAAAGGATGTATCGTATGTTCAAATGCACACAACTTTTTACCCATTTCAACATATAATTAAAGTAGTCAAAGTTATTTTTATCATTTCTTTTGAGGATATTAATTAAACGGAACCATTTTTCAATGCTATAGACTTAGAGCATCGGTAACGGGTTACTCGATGCCCTTACTCGAGTAGCCCTATTGCAGAGCTTGCCTACTCGAGGGTTACTCGTTTGTTCGAGTATATCCGAGAATCACCCCTTTTTTTTCTTTGAAATTAGATATTTTAATGTTAGTTTTAAATATATTTTTTAGGATTTAAGTCATTTTTAATGTATGTCTTTAGGTGTTTTTTGATGTAATATTTAGGATCTTTATTTAATGCAATTTTAATTATTAGTAAATTATTTTATTTATATTTGAGCAATTAAAATTAAATGAAAAGCATAAAAATGAAAACTAAAAAAATAAGTAGGCTATCAAGTAATCCCAATGCAGCCTCCTTACTCAATGTGGTCCCCTCCTATCAAGTAAGCTATCAAGTAGACTATCAAGTAGGCACCATTGCGGATGCTCTTAGATTACTTAATGTATTTTGATTAAACAAAAGCATTTTCATAGCATTTATTATTTATCATTGTTTCTAAAAATCTTTATTATTATTATTATTATTTGCTAGCAATAGTATACCATCATATCACGAAGAATCTAAAATGGGTCCAGATCAAGAAAAACAAAAAAAGAAGAAAATGATTACGCGTACAAATCTGCGATTAATTACGCGTTATAGATTAAGATTTTTTTGGCCTTTTCCCAAATGTAGAATCTTATGCAAGTATAGGAAGAAGTACATTATACTGAAATATCTCAAAACCATTACACTTTGAATTTTTGAAATATAGTTTTAAAATTTCTCTTGTAGTCTATCATGCATATATATATAAATTCGCATATAGAAAAAATTCTGTTTTTTGATATACGTCTGCGATTTGAATCCCAGAGGGGTGAGATTTTCAACATATTAAATATATAGATACGTCTGTTCATCAGTTATATTGATTTATTCATAAAATTTTATTGATTTTATTAATTATGTTCATTTTTCATGAAAAATCAAATTCTCGATAGAATCTAAACTTATACACAGTACAAAATCATCTCGTGCTCATGCGTTTGAATCTTATGTCCTATCTACTAGCGATGTAAATGAATGCAATAATTTTGGTTCGGTTCGGTATTCGATTCGAATTTTTGATATTTGAATGCAAAATTTTATGATTCAAATACGAATACGAATACAAATACCTTTTGTGATTCGTTTAGTTATCGAATATGATTCAAGAATTACGATATTCAATTCGGTATTCAAAAATATTCGATAAATAAATAATATGTATATAATACTAAAAAATAAATAATAAAATAGATTTAAAGTAAAAAAAGTAAAAAAAAAACAATTTAATATTTATTCAAATAAAAGTGAATTACAATAACTGCGTTGTTGATAGCATTTGAATGCTTGCTTTATTTATTTAAATAATTCTAGTGAATTGAAGTGCTATAACGTACTTCTATTTATTGAAGTGTAAAGGAGTTTTTATTGATGCTAGTTTTATTCAAATGATTATTTATGCTATCTAAAACTTTTGAATATTTGGGAGTTGGATTTTGAAACAAAGAATATGTTTTTAGCATAGATTATTGATTTTTAAGTAAATGTAATGTGTTTGATCTCCATATAATCATTTGAAATATATTATTTTAGAATTTTTTAATTAAAACCTTAAATTAAATATATTCGAATTAAACTAAATAGTAGGAATTTTTGAATCGAATATTCGATTTATATTGTATAACATACACTTGTAAAAAAAATAAAATGATTATTCGATTTGGTTCAAGTATTCGCGAATCAGTATACGAATAGTAAAATATGATTCGAAAGATATTCGAATACCGATTCGAATATGCAATTGTTTTTACGAATATGAATCGAATCAAATGATATTCGATTCGATTCGATTCATTTACATCCCTACTATCTACTCGCGTCCCATTATTGAATTCACTATTTTGATCATATTTACTAGTATAAAAAAACTATTTTAACATAATGAATCCTAATTAAAATTTCTTACAAAAAGTAAAGTTTAAGAAAATTATACACTCTATATATGGAATAACCAACCCTAGATTAATTATTAATGATACATAAATGTTAAATTTATTTAACTCTATTTCGATATAATGAACCCTACTAAATATTTGTAAATTAATTGAACTAAAACACAAGCAAATAAAATTAAGAAAAGAATAAAATATAATTAATGTTATTCTTTTTAATGGATGATTAATATTATTTGAAAAATGTACTTTAGATGTAATTATTTTATTTTGCCCTTATTTATTAGTATTTCATACATTATCTTCACAAATTAAGATCATTTCAGTAAAAGAAGATTTTAATATGATTTAAATTTAGAAATTAAGTAGATTAATTTATATTGGAACATCCCCCCCCCCCCCAAAAAAAAATATATATATATGAGATTATTAAAGTGTGACGTAGATAATATATATATATATATATATATATATATATATATAAAGTGTACTTATTTAATAAATATATAGTCCTTGAAACTTAGATAAAACTATAAATGCAGAGTGCGATCTCAGACACTTCACATGACAAATGTTTTATTCTGTTACGTTCTGTATATATCTGCTTGTATTGTTATATTTATTGTGTTCACTTACATTAGAAGCAATAATCTTACAACTGTAAATTGCTCATAACTTATCTCATCATCAATATTATTGCACCCCTAATTACTGCTATATCCTAAGTTGCTGACAACAGGTGCATTCATTTATAAATATGTCTAGTACGTATCATCAAATCAAATATTAACACTATTATTAATATATATCATCTACATGTAAGATTATTTTTCATTTGTGTATTTACTTAGGACATAAAATTTCTTTCTCTCTCTTAGTTGCATCTCAATTTCATTAATATATATATATATAGGGAATTAATTTTACAATATATATATACACACACACTAGTTATATAATGCCAAATTGCCAATACAATTGAAAATTGTTAATTAATTCAATTGAGGATTACATGTACAAGTTTGACAATAATTAAATGTTAATTTTACTTAAATGATTATTTAAAATTCATGTTCACTTAATTTGAGTTAGTTAATTATAACTATATATTTATAATCTAATAAAAATTATTATCTTATAATTAAATTATGCTCACTGTTATCAATACTAAATAAAATTTATATATGTACGGCGCATGTATATTATAGTGGGGTATGTATTATTTCTCACAATTCCCGAATAGAATAAAAATAAAGTTAGCTAGACACATACTGATCATAAACTAACCCAACACTTCACTATCCTCACTATCCTGAGAGATTCTGAAGTATAATTAATATTAATTCCAATTAGGACAAATTTATACTTGTACAAATGTAATTTCCTATTTTTGTTGTACTTTAATAATTTCACATATTTTGGTGGCTACGAAGTAATATTTTAACAAAAAGATAATATTATTCTCAAAAAACAAAAATATAATATTAAATAGAGAACCATAAGGCATATATATATATATATATATATATATATATATATATATGGGCAAATAGCGTCAAAATCCCCATACTTTCCCCTGACTTTTAAATTTCGCGATAGAATCCTTAACCGTTGATAAAATTCGTAATTTCCCTTAATGAAGTTTCCGGCGACTTACTACAATGACGTGTCACCTATGTGGCATTATTTTGCTGAGTCATTTAAGTAAGATTGCTGAGTCACTTAAATGAAACGAAAACGTCGTCGTTTTCCTATCCAATTAATTAACTTGTCGAACACCCTCTCCACGCCCAGCCACCTCCCTCCTCCTCTGGCAGCCTACTGCCTCCGTCTCCCTCCGCCGCCGAAGACCGCCAACCGCCAGCAAAGCTCCCATCCATCTAGCTCTCTCACTCACATACAAACCACCCTCTTCTCTTTTCTCTCCTCCATCTGGCGCTGTCTCTCTCCCTCTAGCGTTGCACTACCGTCGCCGCCGGACTGCACCACCGGTTGCCGCCTTCTCTCCGCACACCCCGGTCAGCCGAGTCGCCGTCAACCGCTGCCGACGCCGCACAAGCTCGCGCCCTAGCTGCTGCCCGACGCGCAGCCGAACTCTAGCCGCTCGCAGCTCCCTCTCGTTCCTCATTCGAAGCTTCAAGGTATTGAAGCTTGGAGTCCATGGCTGCACATAACTCAGCCCTCGTGGCTGAAATTCCGCCGGGATGATGACGAGAAAGACATGGATTTGGCTGAAGAAGAAGAACCCAAGAAGAATAACCCTAATTAGAGTAACAAATCAATTTTCCCCTAATTTTCTATGTTGGATTACATTTAAATCCCTAAAAAAGGATAAAACGACGACGTTTCACGGTATTAACTAAAACTACGTCGCTTGCTACGCCGAAATTTAATCCTACATGGATTTCCGGGATCCATGTCAGCGTTACTTAAACCGCCGGTCAATTTTAAGGGAGAAACGCGAACGGAATTTAAGTTCAAGGATCGCGAAATTTAAAAGTCAGGGGAAATATGCGAAAACGGGGAAAGTATGGGGATTTTGACGCTATTTGCCCTATATATATATATATATATATATATAATTATTTGTGTGAAATGGGAAATCATAAGAATAAACTGAGTTTATTAATTTCTCCACAACGAGTACAATTCACAACACCCTTGAAATATTTCTTAGTTTTTTTTTTCTTTACAGGATCAATTGAAGTTAATTAGCTGTAATTTAGATAATACTAATAATTAATCCAATTGTTTTGATTTTCATTACCATAACAATAGTGTGAATAGCCAAATATTGATTAGCTTTGTTCTCTTCATTAATCAATAAATAAATCACATATATATAATGTTAAGGGGCTTTGATATCCCTCTCTTCACTTGTTCATATATCTCTTTGTATATAAATTTTAAGTATATATCTACAGAACTATTTTACATAGTATAATACTTATATAAAGGGTCTAATATAAATACGACAAAGAAAATAATTCTTTTTCCTAGCTCAACACATGGCAATACCACTCTGAATATCATTCACATCCTCTCTCATAAATTAATTAATATTCAATCTTTCATTTACACTAATATAAATTAATATAAATAAATACTATACTACATATATACACGGTAATAATTATTAACATACCTGTGTCATGTATTAGTACAACACAAAAAGATAGACATAATTTACGTATTAAACTTGATTTGAAACAAGTTGCTTAGAATTAGGGTTTATGTCTTGTCAAGTCAATTTTTCTGTTATCCCCACAAGCTTAACATGATGAAGCAAAAAAGATATTTCCAAGCCGAAAACAAAAATTGTGTCTAAAGTTGAAAATTAAAAAGGTAACCAACATTATCAAAATCAATAATCTTTGACATTTACACTCCATGAACAAAAAATAAAACCCCAAGAAAGAAGAAAAGTAAAAGAAATACAAATTTTAAATACTGTCCCCCCTTATTATTCCATATCCAGATTTCACCAATTTCCTATTCACCCGATCCTCTATTTATTAATTTTCAAAATAATAAATAAATCGTAAAGAAAAACATTTTTAAAACAAAAAAAACTAAATTTATATAATAATCTTACAAAAACATCCACCGCCGCCGCCGCCGCCGCCGCCACCTCTGCCGCGCCGCCCCATGTGAATGAATCGTTTTTCACCGTTTTTCCGACCCCTCCTCGACGCCCCCGCCTCTGACATCTCGCCCCCACCATTTCTTGCCTCCATTTTAAACACACCTCCGCCTACTCTTTTCTGAGTTTTCTCTCTCTTCCTTCTCTCAGCTCACTCCGCCGCGGAAGACGGCAGCTTGTTGGCGACCATCTCGTACCCCCCTCCCTCGTCTTCATCGTCATCGTCGTCTTCGTCATCGTTGTTCTCGCTCTCGTTTTCGGGCAATGCCGGATTCCGCTGAGGCGGCAGCGGCCACTGCTGCTCGGGCCGGGCCATGATGGGCTCCGCGTATAACGGAGCGGCGTCATTTTTGGCCCGCTCTCGGTATATCGCGTCGAGCTGGTGGAAATACGGGCACGTTTTGGAATCCTCGGGCCGCTTCTTGCTGCTCTCCTTCACCTTCTTGAAGTATTTGTTGATGTTTTCCCATTTCTCTTTGCACCTCTTCGAGCTCCGATTATACCCCATCTTCCCCATCGCGCCGGAGATCTCCTCCCACAGCGGGCCCTTCGGCCCGTTCTCCTGATACTTGAGATCCAGACTCGTCCTCAAATTGATCAGCGCCTGCACCTCCGCCTTCGGCCACCGCGACGAACTCGCCGACGTCATCGAATTATCCCCGCCCCCGTTATCAATTTTTGCCGCCTCCGTGCCTTTTGACGGAGGTGTCACCGGCACCGTCGCGGGAAGTTGCAGTGGCGGCGGAGGCGGCGGCTGAATTTGCGGCGGCGGCGGAGGTGGATTTGGATTTGGATTTTGATTTTTGGGCTGTGGTGGCGGTGGCGGTGGCGGTTGCGGCTGCGGCTGCATTGCCGCTAGGGATTGAGGTATGTTAGTGGTGGTGATTGGGATTGGGATTTGGAGGTTGTTTTGGTCGGTGACCTTCTGCAGAAACGCGATCACCGCCGCGTCCTTGGCGGCGGCGATCGACCTCTCCTGGACTAGGAACTCGTGCTCGCGGCTCATCCGCGCCATCTCCTGCAGCCGCCACGCCTCCTCCCGCGCCACGCGATCGCGCTCTCGCCGCTCGAGCGCGTCGAGGAACTTCTTCTGCAAATCCTCCTGCTTGTGAATCACATCCTTCATTAACCTCTGGAAGAAATCCTTCCATTTCCGCTTCTTCCCTCTCCGCCGATGTATATCCTCGTCGGAGGAGGTGGACGAGCTCGACGTCGAATCCGAGCGCAATCCCGCGGGATTAAACTGCGGCGGCGGCGCCTGCGGTGGCGGGGATTGAAAAGGAGAGGAATTGTTGATGGGATTAATATTGGGGGTTTGGATTGGGGGCAGCACGCTCAAAGGCGTAGGGCTAGTTGATGAAACAGTAGTTGTAATATGTGATGGCATTGGGGCGCTCGCCGGCATTGGCTGCGCGGTGATTGAGGGAGGGAGAGGGCGCGGCGGCGGAGGGGTGAAGGGAGGCGGCGGAGCGTTCTCCAACGCCTCCAGCTGATCGAAGAATCGATATGTTTTGCCGTCGGATTTCGAGGCGCGGCCGTCTTTTGTCCGCTTGTGGTACTTGTACACGTTCTCGAATTTCTCTTTGCATTTCTTGGCGCTTCGTTGAAATCCAAGCTCCGCCATTTTCCTGATAATAACAGTCGGCAAATTTAATTAAAAATTAAATAAAATCGATCGAATACCTTCTCCAATAATTTACTCGTTGGACTTGAATTCTTCAATAAGGATAAACTGCTAGGATTCAACAACTAGCCGCAGCCATCTAAACCAACAATAATGATAAAAACAAAGCTGATTACAATATTCAAATCGGGAAGGCATTTTGGAAAAACTTGAAGCAAAAGGAACTGATTTGAATGAGCTGGAAAAAGGTTGATTTAGATCAGACGATGGTGATCGAGATTAGTGAGGTGAAGAAGATGATGATCGGAAATGAAGATTGATTGATTACTCTTGCAGACTTCAATTTTTGCTATAATTAGCAAAGAAGAGAGTGACAAAAGCAAGCCAAAACTGAAAGCCATGAAAGCTGCTGTAATTCACCAAAAAAGCAATAATTCAGCTGAATTGCGATCCAGAAACGCCATTTTCACATGAAATTCAAGCTCTTTTGATTTTTTTTTTTAAATAAATAAATGAACAAGTAGAAGAAATGAAATGATTGATTCATTACCTGGAAATTTCTTCCCATAACGGACCTTTAAGGCTTGAATCCCTAAAAGCAGCATCCATATCTGAGCGAATTCTGAGCAAAGCCAAAGTCTCCTGCCTCGGCCACCGGTTTCCGCCGCCGCCGCCGCCAATCTCCTCCGGGGGGACGGAGCTGGATGCGCCGCCGACCTCGCTGCTGCCTCCGCTCGCGCCGCCGCTCTCGTGTCCCTCTGCGGGGGCCGCGGCCGCGCCGTCTCCGGAGCTCCCCATGAGGCCTGAGACGCCAAGCATCATGTAACACACAAGTCTCTTTCCGAATTAAGGCAAATTACCAGAAAAATATTAAAATTTATATTTGCAAAGGGACGGGTGAAATTTTTGTGGGGGGTTTTATGAAAGGATTTTGAAGGTGGGGTGAAATATATTTAATTTATTTCCGGTGGGGATCTGCCTGTCAATCTCACACTTCTGAAAAATATATATATATATATATGTATACAAATAAATAAATACTCGTTTTTTCAAGTGAATTATTTTTTATTTATTTGCCTTTTGAGCTGAGGAATCTTTAGCATATTTTTCTCGCCCGCTCTCTGTGGTAAAGAGGAAAAACCATTCTTTTTCCAAAAGGGTCACTAATTCCCATCAAACTCAGTTACAAGTAAAAAATATCTCTACATGCAGACACAAACTAGGTTTTTATATACATACATATATATATATATAAGCCTAATAGCGTGAGAATCATTTTTAGCTCTCTACAATCGATCATAAATATCTACAATGAATATAATTTTTTTTATTATAATTAATATCACGAAAATACAGTATCTTCACATTTTCACGAAAAATGTAATTTTTAGGCGAACTAAGGCCTAGGAGTATATACTCGATAAATAAATGTATATATACGTTTATACACAAGGTAAGGTGGGGTGGGGTGGGGTGGGGTGGGGGTGGGGGGTGTTTTGAAGAAGCAAAGGCTCCAGATACCGACGATGGTGATAATAAGTTGGTTTTTGTCTGTCCAGCTAAATATAGTTAAAAGCCGGCCCATGTAGGTCATCTTTGCTTTTTGGGGCGTTTTGGATTTCAGTGGCTGTTTTTGCTTACACTTGTGGCCATTTTTTGGATTCAAATGACCGAATTGCCCCTCACATGTTAACCCCCTTTGACCTTTTTTAATCATGGAGGGATTTCTTTTCATCTCTTATTCTTTGATTTTTATTGTAAGGAAAAAAGGAGATGTATATCATGTATCTCACCTTATCATTGGTAAGGGGATAATTGGGGCTACTTTTGATTTGACTAAAATACCCTTGTGTGAAAAGGCAAAAAGATACTAGGAGTAATCACATGTTAAATACTTAACTAGGAAGTAATTAATTCCCCATCTTGTAATAAATTTTCTACGATCTGCTTTTAATTTTCTCGTATTGAATTGAGTGACTAGCTATTATTTATATGTATTGATGAAATGTAGTTATTCTAGTTGTGATTAGAATCGTATTGTTATTCTGATCGGGAACGTAAAAAAAAAAAAAGAAAAAAAAAGATGATTTTTGTTTTGAGGAAATGTAATTCAGAAAGTAATTGTTATTGCGATGTGGAGCGGGAAACTATGTGTATGGTAATTGAATTGCCACGTCCAATGGGGGGAGGCCGACATTTGATGTGGGCTATTGCAATTTGACAAACTTTGTTATCAAACTATTTTCATAATTATCCAAGTAATTAACAAAGAAAAAGAATCTCCCTCTCTCTCACATACACACGTATTTTTTATTCTTATTTTTATTTTTGGTTGGGCTGGCATTGGAATGGTATGATAAGGTCATTTTTTAATGTGGGATCCATGGTTGAATTAAAACTTGTTAGATGAAGGTCATAATATTAGGCAAAGTCATTTATTGAGTACAAGTAAATTGTGGCCAATCTTGTTAGGTTTCAACCTACCCTAATAAATGGAACGGGGTTTCAACGTCCATCATTTTATGTATCTATTGATCATTTAATTTCGATTAGTAAACAAAATAAAATAAAAATAAAAATGGGATTATGATCAAATATACAAATTTTGTTTAAGGTAAAATTAGAATTGTTTATACATACGTGTGTTTGCTTTCAAGTATAAAGAATAGATAAGTTTCATTTACCATTTTATACTCTGTTTGTTTGACGTAATAAAAAAGTTCAGGCATGTGGTATAAAATTTCGGCAATACCTTTTCCTTTAAACAATGTATAAGTTTATACCTAAGAGAAGCTGTTATAATTCCGTATAATCTTGTAAGAAGTTGATACATTTAGTATCATTAAATGGGAGTTTACTTTGCATGACTGATTATATGCATGATTAAGTATTTTTATCCTTAAGAGTATGATTTATTCAATCTCACGGGATAAGAATCAAACAAAACTAATTTGAATGATAAAAATAATAAAGGGCCTTGTGATATCCCAAAGTTTCAATCCATCAAAATAAATAAGGGATGTCTTATTATTTTTATCTATCAGGGTTAATCATCCAAAGTAAACGCCCCCTTAATATGTAAACCAAATAAGATATAAAAAATATGATCCTCACTTTAAGTAATAAATTTATACCTTATTATATTATCCCTCTTTTTATAGGGATAAAGAGCAAACCATTAATCTAGTAACTGCACTGAACTTATGGTCCTGAGTTCGAATCTCATGAAATGTGCAATTTATTTTATAGGCTATGTGCAATTATTTTATAAGTTAAAGCGTAAAAATTCGTAATTTTTAATTAGGATTTTTTTTTTTACAATAACCAAATCTTGACTGTCAAATGTATATAAATGGGAGATTCATTATATTTGATTGAGTTTGGACAAGTTTCGTATGCCAATTTTATGATAATAAAATGTATTACGTTGCGTATATGATCGATAAGGATTTTTCACAAAAAAGTGTACAATTAATTTTTACGAGAATTATCCTATGATGCCTTTCTGTTTACAAATATTTCCCAATTGATTTTAGTTGAGCTTTCAATGATTCTTACAAGTATTTGTTTTTCTTTTCCGGGTTTTTACTTATGAAATTGCAAAAAAAAAGCTTCTTGACTTAATGTCATACAAATATATACTTCGGAATTCTTTTTTTTTTTTTTGTTAAATCCTTATTAAATGCGAATACGAGAAGTAAAATGACGTAACATATGAGGTAAATATGAGATGACAGTCATTGCAATGAGAGCAGAATATTGTCGTTGTAATATTCTGTGCGCGTGTATATCTATTCAAAAAATTAGTTAAAATACCATAGATTATTTGCATGTATTTTAATTGCTTACATGATAGCCTACTTATGAGGGGGGACTACATGGTGTAAAAATGCTGCATTGGGGTTACATGATAGCATTAGTTTTGATTTTTCTATTTTTCATTTAAGTTTAATTTCATAAATTTAAATTACACAATTTACTTCAAATTTAAATTGCATTAATTTTGAAATCCTAAAAATTACATAAAATTTAATAAAATAAAAACAAATCATACAAATAACTATTCTGGCCCTAGAGGTCCGAAACGTGCCCAAACATGCTCCATCAAATCATATTGGAGCGCGGCGTGCAACTACCTATCTCGGAGAAGGGCATCTCTTTGGACATATTCCTCGAATGAAACTGGGGTTGCTCGACCACTCTCCGTCGAGTCACTGCTAGACGCCCCATGTCCCGCGTCGTCATCTCTCCAATTGGTTGCTCCTTCACCTTCGTGCTCCACAATCATGTTGTGGAGAATGATGCAACACAGCATGATGTCCCGGAGGTGCTCCAAGTACCAATTCCGCGCGGGACTGCGAATGATTCCCCACCGTTAGGGCTGTAAACGAGCCGAGCCGAGCCGAATACAAGCAGGCTCGAGCTCGGCTCGTTTAAATATTCGGGTGTTCGAGCTCGGCTCGAGCTCGATTCAAGCTTTTATCTTGTTGATCGAGCTCGGCTCGTAATCCACTTACCAAGCTCGAGCTCGGTTCGAACCCTGCTCGGGTGATGCTCGATAATGTCGAATTCGAGCTTGAGTTCGAGCTCGGCTCGTTAGATGTTTGTATATGTGATATTCGAGCTCGAATTCCTTATAAATTTGGGAAAAGCTTCTAAATTAATGTTACTCGAGCTCGAGTTCGATTAGTTTAAGGCTCGTACAATAGCTCGATTGAAGGCTCGACTGAAGGTTCGTGAACAGGCTCGCAAACATGTTCACAAACAATTGAGTCCGAACATGTTCGTGAGCTCAACGAGCCGAGTACTATCAGGCTCGAGCTCGGCTCGATAAAAATTTCGAGCTCGAAATCAGGCTCGAGCTCGGCTCGTTTACTATCGAATCGAGCTCCGAACGAGCTTTTTTCGAGCCGAATCTCGAATAGCTTGCGAGTAGCTCTGTTCATTTACAGCCCTACCCACCGTGCTTGAAGGAATCCAAATGCACGTTCGACATCCTTTCGTGCCGATTCTTGCATCTTCTTGAACCTCGCCTCCTTCTGATTTGTCGCCATCGGTGGACTCTTGACGAAGCAACGCCACTCCGGATATATGCCGTCGCACAAGTAGTATCCCATTTGGTAGTAGCGATAGTTCGCCTAAAAGAGCACAGGCGGGGCAGTTCCATCCAACACGTCGGCGAAGAGAGGCGATTGGTTGAGAACGTTGATGTCGTTGTTCGAACCAGCGACACCGAAAAAGGCATGCCAAATCCACAGATCGTGGGATGCAACGGCCTCTAAGATCAAGGTTGGCTCCATTTGATCACCGCGTGTATATGCGTCGTGCCACGCCTTAGGGCAATTCTTCCACCCCCAATGCATACAATCAAGACTCCCGAGTATCCCGGGAAATCCGTGTCGCGCCTCGTGCATCTGGATAAGGCGTGTGAAGTCCTTCGGCGTTGGACGGCGCAGATAATGGGCTCCAAAAGCCCGGATGACCGCCTTGCAGAACTTCTTGAGGCATACACGCCCGGTGGAGTCGGCGACTTTGAGATACTCGTCAAAAGTATCCGCACTGACGCCGGTGGCTAACTGGCGGATAGCCGACGTGCATTTCTGCAACGGGAAAAGAGAGTCCCGACCTATTGCATCAGTGGTCATCTGGAAGTAAGTATCTTCACCTTGAACAGCCTCCACGATGCGCAAGAACAGCTCCTTCTGCATTCGAAAATGCCGTCGGAAAAATGTAGGTCCGTACGTCGGATTGTCGTTGAAGTAGTCTTGCATAAGACGTAGATGGGCTTCCTCTCTATCACGGTGGACGTAAGACCGGGGATGTTTCACACGTCCCGCCTCCGGCGCCGGCTGGGCAAAGATGTGAGCAAGCAGTTGTTTCTGCAACTCTATCTCCTCCATGATTGCATGAGCTACACCGTCGGATGAATCAGACGAAGAACCGTGGTCGGATTCCGCCCTTGTCGAAAGAAAGAAGATGAAAACGCTTGAAGGAGGAAGAAGAATGAATGAAAGTGAAAGAAGAAGGAGAATTGTGGAGTGAAAGTGAGGAAGAAGAAGGAGGAAGATGGATTTATAAAGAGAAGAAAAAAAAATCAAACGGTCAAATTTGGCACGAAAACCGAGGAGTCAAAGCTGCCAATTTCATTCAAAATTCAAATTTTTTTTTATATTTACACGCGCCTATTTTCAACCGTTTAAAGGGCTACACGATAGAACGTGTAGCCCTCGTGTAAGCTCGGCCCACATCGCTTACACGATAGCAGACTTACATGAGTAAGCTGCTATCGTGTAGGCGTTGCCAATGCTCTAAAATGCATTATATTGTTAGCAAAATTCCAAAAGAGATAATCATACGTCAATATTTTATTAAAATTATTTAACTTTCGTTAGTTTTTTTTTTCAGTAAACAACCTTAAATTGAAATCAGTTCAAATCCTCCAGTACAACTTCCTTCAGCCAAGAAGGGAAGTCTTTAAACCACCAAGTGGCTTGAGTCATCGATCTAGCAAACTGTGCTAATCTATGCGCTGCACAATTGGCGGATCGCTGCACATGAAACACTCCTCTCAGCAAAGGTCCTCTCGCCGCTTGGAGAATATCGCAAATATCATCTGGGAGGAATTTCCTATCTTCTTCAGGTTTCGCCATTGTTCTAGCCGCCAATAACAAATCCGTAAAGAGCTCAATTGTCTCCAGTCCTACCTCCACATTCGTTGTAATGCCATGGACTACTGCCATAATTTCCGCCATCAAAACGTTGGAAGAATGAGAGGTTGGTTTTGCCATCGCAAACAAAATGTGACCAGCATGGTCTCGTGCAATGACCCCCACACCAAAAGCACCTCGCTCAACGTCCATCATGACATCCCCATCCACTCGCACAACACCTCTCCTCGGCGCTTCCCATTTCTTTGCATCAACCTTCACGCCCAACAAGGCCTCCGCCGAGAATGTAGGTTTTGCGGCTTGAAACACCTCCCAAAAGGCTACGCACTCGGCCTCCGTTACCTCCACGTCTTTTTTTTCATTATCATGGGAGGCTCTGCACAAAGCAACCCAAATCTGCCACACCATCAAGACCCACACCTCGTACTCCTCATTATTCAATTCCTGTTGCATCGCCAAAGCTATGCTCAAAAGATCCAGCCCCTTTGCTTCTCGGAGTACCTTCCAAAATCGGGACGCCCGCCAAATGGTTCGCAATTTCGGGCAGAACAGGAGTGCATGTTCAGTAGCAGCCCAGCGATCTCCACACCTTTTGCAAATGCCATCCACTGGTACTTTATGGGCTTTAAGGTTCGCCTCTGTTGGGATCACATTGTTCAGCGCACGCCAAAAGAAAACCTTGACTTTGGGAGGTAGAGATAGGCACCAAACTAATTTGCTCCAAAAAATCGTTTGTCCTTCGCTAGACGACGGGTTCGGTTCAAAAAAACCCTTATCCAGAAGGTACGTGGATTTAATCGAGAAGACGTCTTTGCTGTCATGGAACCATCTGAGATGATCGAGTTGCCCATGCTCTTTAATCGGAGTTCTCAAAATGTCATCCGCTTCATGGGGCCAAAAACTCCTCCTTATCTCTTCCTCGTTCCAGCCTCATGTCGGTGTGATGAGAGCTGCTACATTCCCATCATCTATCGTGCTCTCAGCCCTCCCCACCACCTTGTCGTTGCCCTTTCCATTCGTCCACATATCTTTATAGATGTCAATCTTCGTCCCATCACCCACTGCCCATCGTGAACCTCGAGCAATCAGCCCCCGGCAGCCAGCAATAGATCTCCACACATAGGATGCGTTCGGTCTCACTTTCGCATCCATGAATTCACCATCTCAAAAATAGCGGACTTTGAAAACCTTAGATACCAGAGAGTCCGGCCGTTGCATCATCCTCCATCCTTGTTTAGCAAGCAAAGCATTGTTGAAACATTTGGGGTCTCTAAACCGCAACCCACCCCGTTCTTTAGGCTGACACAAGTAATCCCATTTTTTCCAATGAAGCTTCCTCTTCTCATCCTTGTCCCCCCCACCAAAAACCAGCGCAGAGTTTGTTGATATCATTGAGAATAGCTTCCGCGAGGCGAAAACACTGCATGGCATAGTTTGGAATGGCTTGTATAACAGCTTTAATTAAAACCTCCTTTCATCCCCCAGAAAACTCCTTTTGATTCCACACCGTCAACTTCTTTTGGACTCTCTCTACCAAGTAGTCAAATTGTAAGCGTTTCTGGCGAAGCGAGAAGGCCGGGAGCCCGAGATACTTATGGATACCATCACCTTTCCTGACATGCAGAATAGCCGAAACAGCCTCCTCGTCTAGCACCGTGGTGTTTGGGCTGAAAGAGATAAAAGATTTTTGAAAGTTGATTCAGCGAATAGGTCGACATGGCCTTCACGTAGCTAGGGATGGCAATCGGGTACGACGGGTACGGATAGTGACTATCTATATTCATACCCACGAACTAAATGGATAGTGATTTTTAACCACGAAATTATCCATGAATATCAAATGGTATCCGAACCCGCCACCAGCGAATACCCGTTACCCGTCGGGTATTCGCTAACCCGCTACTCGTCGGGTACCCGCCACCCGCTATCCGTTGAATACCAGCCACCCACTATCCATCGGATACTCGCCAGTCACTATCCGTCGGATACCCGCCACCCACTATCCATTAGATACCCAGGAAATAAAATTTAATTATAAATTTATAACAAATTTAACGGGTATTTCACGGGTGATTGGCGGGTATTTTTGTGGATATTGTTTGCGGGTAAACGGGTTTCGCATGTATGGATAGTAAGTATCCAAACCCATACCCACGAACTAAATGGATTGTGAATTGCAACCACGAAATTATCCGTGGATATTAAATGCCTCTCAAACTCACCCTAATAGGTTCGGGTTTTCGCGGGTATCCATTACCTGCGGATAAATTGCCATCCCTACATGACGTAGCTATATAATTGCAAATTATGCAAATTATCCCAAAATTATACGTGTTTAATTTATTTTAAAATGCCAATATTATGAAGCCGCTATTTGTTGGCCTTGATATATATTCGGATTACCAGAATAATTGCAGGTTATAAATGAACTTAATTGTGATTAATTTGATATTGGGATTGCCCGAATAATTCCTGAGGCTATGCATTAAAATAAATAAATTAAGTACACACGTTTGTTGGGTTCCTACACAATTAATTAGAGTAAATTAAAAGAATGTCAGATAAATCGTAATTAATTATTTGAGTATTTTATATAACGAATTCAAACCCAATACCAACAATAATTTATTATATAGTAATTCAGTATTTATTTAATTTATATTCTCCCGATTCAATCTTCAGGTGCCAGTTTGGCGACAGAATCATATATTTAAGATCAAATTGTGATAATTAATTACACGATTTCAACATTTGATCTCTTTCTTCTTGTTCGTATTCTCAGAGCATAATAGACGTAATGACCTATTCAATATGTAAATTCACTGTGATATATATAAATTCAAAAATATTGAATTTTTCTCTCCATATAGGACTTGAAGATGAGACCATGAATTCATTTCAAAAAGTAATGAATCGATGATATATTCATGATCGAAAGACTGAATATGGTTCTTAGTTTATATTTAAAATTAAATCATATTTAGCCTTTAATTAAGGGGTTATTGCCAGAAAATACATATACTTTATCAATTTTCTGGTTTATATCATGACTTTATAATTTGGCCAGAAAATACATCAATTTTTAATTTAATTGCAATTATAACATGACTTTATAGTCTGGCCAGAAAATACACCAAATTTCAATTTATTCTCAATTATAACATGACCTTATTTAGATTATTTTTCATCATAGATGTATTAATATTTATTGTATTTATATTAATTTTTTATGTATAAAATATTTTTAATTGATTGATTAATTTTTATAAAAATTAAGTTAGATGATTAATTATTTCATAATATATATATATATATGTATATATATGTGTATATATATATGTGTGTATATATATATATGTATGTATTTTTAAGCCATCAATATAATATCTTATTATATATAGAGTGGATTTTTAAAATGGCCACTTTCATATTGTAAAGATAAAAAATGTCCACTAAAATAAAAAACTTAAAAAATGGCCACTGTTACCAAAATACCCTTCACATTAAAAATTAAAAAAATGTCCACTTTACATCACCCCTTTAAAAAATCCCGCAATTCACAACCAGTGTGAATTCACAACCAAATTTTTTTGGTTGTGAATTGAGAATTCACAACCAGTCGAATTCACAACCAGAATTTTTTGTTTGTGAATTCACAACTAGTCGAATTCACAGCCAAAATTTAATTCACAACCAGTCGAATTCACAGCCAAAATTTAATTCACAACCAGTCGAATTCACAACCAAAATTTAATTCACAACTAGAATTTTTTGGTTGTGAATTCACAACAAACGAATTCACAACCAAAATTTAATTCACAACCAGATTTATGTTGGTTGTGAATTCACAATCAGTCGAATTCACAACCTGAATTTAATTCACAACTAGAATTTATTTTGGTTGTGAATTCAAGTAGTTGTGAATTTGAGTTTTTAAAGTTTGAATTCACAATTAAAACTGTAATTTATTTTGGTTGTGAATTCGAGTTTTAGCTGTGAATTCATAGATTTGGTTGTGAATTCAAGAATATTAAGTTGTAAATTCATCGAGCTAGTTGTGAATTCAAGAACATTAAATTGTGAATTCATAGATTTAGTTGTGAATTTAAGAACATTAAAAATAAATACAAAAAAATCACTTTTCAAAGATGCTTACTTATCATATTATCGTTTTAGACATAATTTATATTTCAAAATCATTTATCAATCAAAAAATATAGAAACATGTTTATAAAAAAGAAAAAGAAAAAATAAAATAAAATCTAATTATACTTTCATTTAGACAAATCATCAAACATCTTCCCCTCAAACTCAATGAGTCATCTTTGAGTTGAGCAGCAAAGAAAACACCACAACAGCAATAGCCACGCAACAACTGCAGTAGCAGCATTCGCGGCCGCGGCCTCCCCCACTCCGCCGCCTCCGACGGCGCGACTCTCGCTCCGCCATCACCACCTACTCGCAGAGATCTAAAATAGACTCAGCTAAGAAGCAGAGAGATAGAGAGAAGTGAGTTATTGAATCGGCTTAGAGATGTTGACGTGTCGATAATGAAATAGGTGAACATTTAAGTTTAGATCCTCTATTTTCCTCCCTCCAACTCAAACCCTAACTTTCATGTCTTCTCCAAACAATAAAAAGAAGATAGGGAGGAGGCGGCGCGACGAATTGATGTAGGCGAACGGAGGGGGAGGCTTCCGGAGGAGCGTCGAACCAGGGAGGCGGCGCGTCGGACCGGGGGAGGCGGCGCGGCGGAGTCAAAGGTGCCGAGCCAGAAGCGCGTCTTCTTCCCCGGCGAGTCAGCAGTGGAGGAGCAACGCTGCCGCGTGCGCGGCTCCCTCCGTCTCAGAACAGCAGCGTAGCGGTGGTGGTGGGCGGCAACTGTGGAGCGGCGGCGAGGATGAGAAGGAGAAGGAGAGGAAGAGGAAGAGGGAGAGGGAGAGAGAGAGAGAGAGAAAGTTACGTGAAATAGAGAGAGGAGAGAAAGAGAAATTAGTGGCCATTTTTTTAAATTTTAAAGTAAGGGGTAATTTTGTACTTTTACTTAAAAACTGGTCAATTTTTAATGTTTTTATCTTAGTGGACAATTTTTATCTTTACAATATGAAAGTGGATAGTTTTATATATTAACTCTTATATATATATATATATATATCTACATTTTCAACACACAAATGCATATATATATATATATATATATATACATTTGATTTTAATATTCTATTAATATATTATATATATAATAAGTATTTATTTATTTAAATTGTGAAATTATAAAATATTAGGACCAATTAAAAAAATTACGTACATATATAATAGAAACTATGTTAAAAGTAAATAATATTATATATTATTTACATATAGATGTATATTTATCAAATATATATGTATTTATATATAGTATATTGTGAGATGAAAAGAAAATTAAAAATATTTAATGTATTAAACTTGATATTATTATACTAAATTAATTACAAGGTCATGTTATAATTGAGAATAAATTGAAACTTGGTGTATTTTTTGGCCAAACTATAAAGTCATGTTATAATTGCAATTAAATTGAACATTGATGTATTTTCTGGCCAAATTATAAGGTCATGATATAAATCAGAAAATTGACAAAGTTGATGTATTTTCTGGCAATAACCCCTTTAATTAAAATGACAATAAAGAATCATTTTTAATCGTTTGATCATTAATTATAATCTATGGTTAATGCGTCACCTTAATGGATAAATACATTTATTACTTAGGTTCAAATCCCATGAAAAACGAAAAAAAAAATCATTTTTTATGTATTAAATTTAATAGCGACTGCACTAATTTTATAAAAAAATGTACTCCATCCGTCTCACGAATCTTGAGTCGCTTCTTTTCGGCACATGAATTAAGAAAATACTTTAGTGTGTTAAGTGTGGTAGGTGAAAAAGTAAAAATGTGAATAAAGAGAATTATTTTTGTCATATAAGAAAATATATGACTCAAGATTTGTGGGACGATCGAAAAAGAAAAGTGGCTCAGGATTCGTGGGCAGGAGAGAGTATTCTTTTTACGTTCTAGCGAAAAGTAACTGTCATGTTAGTTAATTATTTTATGCTACCTAATTTATGTTAGCCACGATTAGATTCATTAATGAAAATTTATTGTCAGGTTCTATGTATTTGTTCGGTACATTATGCCTCAAGTCGATCAAGTAGATTAAAATATTTATCATTACAACAAACTAATAATTCTCAAATTCGAGAAGAAACTAGACCATAAAATTACGTATCAAATTTGAATCACACGCGATACATGTTTGTAGTTTTTTAATTCTATATTGATAGTGCATCACATCCAAAGTGTGTGTTTGTGTTTTCTTGTAGTTTTATAATCTAGCAAATTTTGTCACTGACTCTGATAATGAACAAATAAACATTCATCATATACAATAGTTTACTACACATAACTAAATTAATTTAAATTTTCAAAATTAAAAAATCAATCTGTAAAATAAAAGTAAATAAATTCAATAAATAAAAGTTAATCAAATACACTAATCAAGTGGGCCACATCACTTTATCCCTTAATCTAACTCACCTTAATTATCGTGTCTAAATAAAGTGTGTCTTTATTATTGGAACGGAGGGAATAGAGATTAAAAATGTATAATTAGTAGATAAAGTGAATTGGTAAAAAAAATATTTAAATATTATTTTAAAAATAAATATAGATAAAAAATATGTTACTAAAAAATAAATGAGACATTTCATTATAAAAAGTTAGACATTTGTAATGGAAATGAGTACCGAATAATTTGGACAATATACATAAGATTAATTTGGACAGATACATCACACAGATATACAATATTAGAGCACCCGCATCGCGGGTACTCGAGGAGGTCCTCGAGGAGAGGGAGTGCGTCGAGGAGGGCGATGCGGCGTGGAGCTCCTCGAGGACTCCTCGAGTTATCGAGTATCCTCGAATGGGTGGAGGAGATGGCGCGTGCAATGCACGCGCCCAATTAAAAAAAAATTATGAAAAATTCGAAAATTCGAATTTATATACATTCTTTTGACTGCAGCTCCTCGGTCTCCGCACCTTTGACCGACCGTTTGCATTAATTTTTTTTTTTCTCCTTCTTCTCTTCTTTAAAATACCCCACCTTCTTCCTTCTTCTCTTCACACCTCTTCTCCTTCTTCCTTCTTCCTTCTTCTCTTCACACCTCTTCTTCTCCTACAATTTTCTCCGTCATGGATCCACACAACCCTTTCTACGATCCAAATTGGTGCCCTGATCTCTCCTCCGATTATCATCCCGATATGGGAGGAATCAACTTGGAGGAGAGCCCGCCCGAGGAGGAACCGGTGAGTGCTCAGTAGAGTGTCTCCCCACCAAAAAAAGGCGGCCGGAGGAAGGAAAAGGCCACCAAAATGAAGCACGACAAACAAAAAGTTTACCGTCATACTTACCTTCCACAGCATACGGATCTCATCGTCCAAATTTGGGCGGAGGAGACCAACGACTCGATCCGTGGGACGGATCAGAAGGGAGAGTCATATTGGGGCCGGATCCGCGAACGTGTGAACCCCATCCTCGGCGTCGACCTCGGCATCAAGCAACTTCAAGGCCACTGGTCCCGGGTGAGCGCGGATGTGCGTCTCTGGGAAGCTGTTTGGGTGGAGACGCGCAACAATTGGCCGTCCGGTCATTCGGATGATATGATTCGTGAAAAGGCCCAAACCATCTTCAAGGCTCGAAGCCCACAGAGGGCCTCCTTCAATTTCTGGAACGCGTGGAGAGTTCTCCGGAACAATCCCAAGTTCAAGTCGATGTACCTCCTTGGAGACGTGCATGCCTCCAAGAGGACAAAGACTACGGAAGAGGGCGGCTTCACCACCTCGGCGTCGGGCGAGGAGATCTCTTCTGCTCGGCCCATTGGCAACAAGGCGGCGAAGGCGGCGAAGGCGGCGGAGAAAGGGAAAGGGAAGGCAGCAGCGTCGCATACGAGCTCGGATCCTCCACTAGAAATTGTGGAGAGGTTGGATAGGAACGACGCGCAGATGAGGGCATTCACCGCCCAGTACCAGCGGAGGAACGATATCCGGGAGAGGGAGCTCGATATGCAGCTCCTGAACATGGATACGACGAACATGACGGACGCACAACGTGCATTGCACGCGTCCATGATCGCCGACGTGCTCAGGCGTCGTGGTCTATCCTAGGCTTTTAATTATGTGATTTTAATGATGTTTTAGGTTTTTTAAATTTTTATGTATTTTTTTATGTCTTAAATAATTTTAAAT
Source organism: Salvia miltiorrhiza (assembly GCF_028751815.1). Taxonomy (NCBI): domain Eukaryota; kingdom Viridiplantae; phylum Streptophyta; class Magnoliopsida; order Lamiales; family Lamiaceae; genus Salvia; species Salvia miltiorrhiza. The sequence continues at coordinate 52,623,311 of NC_080387.1, forward strand.
TTTATGTTTAATCCAGTATTTGAATATGCAATTTAAATTATGCAATAAAATTTAAATGAAAAACATAAAATCAAAACTAATATTATCAAGTAGGCTATCAAGGAACCCCAATGCAGCACTACCTACTCAATAACACAAACACTATCAAGTAGGCTATCAAGGAGGCTATCAAGGAGGTCCCAATGCGGATGCTCTTAGTCAGTTGTAATAATAACAAATCCAGAGAGAAAATTTTGACAATATTATCTGCAAAGTATATATATACTGGAATCATACGTTCTCGTTCATTTCTCTTATTTAATATCTCTTCTTCAATTTCTTGTCACACATGCAATTTTTTAATTTCAATTTTTATTAATAAAATACCATACATCAGACAAAACTTCTTAACGGTATTGTGCCCGCTCCCAAACCCACTTTCAAATTAATTATTTTCATTAGTTTGCATACCTAATGTATGTATGTGATATATATAAGAGTATTCCAATTAGATTTTCTTTACCCGGTAAGATCTTAGATGGATTTATAAGTATTGATATTTATTTGGAGGAAGAAATTTTTTATCTGGATTCGAATCTTGGAGGGAGTGAAAATTTTACTAATTTTTTGAATATCGTTATTCAACATTAATTATGTACTATCTTATTCAACAATATGTACATTGCCTTATTGATTAGTTTCACGATTTCACAAAAATAGCAATCTCATTGCGAAACTTGAAATCGCTGAACAATCAATAATTTTGATGAACAAACATTTTGGTTTGCAGTTCGAATTCTGAAGTGGCGAGATTTTTAACATATTAAATAAAATATGTCTATTCATCAAAATTATTGATTTGTTCATTAAAATTATTGATCTATTCAATGTTTCGTAAATTCGCAAAATATATATAGAAATGAATAAATTCAGAATAAATATATATCGTAGGATCAATCAATATAAATGACCGATATTTTTTCTCAATTCTCTAAATATTTGTATTTCTCTACGGATTTTTTTTCTTGTATATATTACATAGGTTCGAATCATGGATGGAGCGAAAATTTGATTAATTTTTTGAATTTCGTTATTCAACACTATAAACTGGTTTATTCATTATTATCACTTCTATGTGCTATCAATGGGTTTCTTTATGTTTTTCTTTTTCTTCTTTTATTTCAATAAATTTTTAATTCAACAACCCACTTCTCACGAAAAATAACAATCTCACTAATATATGATTATGTTCTAGTGAGATTGTTATTTTTCGTGGGATCGTGAGACTAATGAATAAAGCAATATATAGTGTTGAATATGGCAGTATGTATTGTGTTGAATAAAGATATTCAAAAATTAGTAAAATTTTCGCTCCCTCCATGATTCGAACCAAAGTGAAAAAAATTTCCCTCCAAATAAATATCAGTCTTATGATACATTAAATCAACAATTACAAATCAATCTCACCACATATAGGTGATCTCATTGGAAACTTCCTCTATATATATAGGGGTTAGCTAAAACAAAAACACCTTTTAAAATAGGGAAAATGTGCAGATAGGCTCTCCTAGGTGTAGCCCTTATAGCGTATACATCCCCTTTCTCACTGTGTGTGCAACTAAACCCCCAAACTTAAGAAAAATGGATCAAATACGCCCCTCACCCTAAACGGCGTCTTCTCACTGTTAGTCATCCTTTTTTTTTATTTACTGTGGGGCCCACCATGTTCTACCTGATCTCCATCGAATGAAGCACGGTCTCTTCTTTCAACAGATGGTCTGTGCAATCCAGATTTGCCCGCACTCAGAATTCAATATCCAAAGCAATTGCTTCTATGGAGCTCAATCACCCACCAATGCAGTAATCCCACCCAGTCCGGCAGCTGGCGGCGGTCGGCGTCATCGTTGTTTTGACAGCCAGAAATGAGAAACCGGCCATCGAAGCCGTCAACCTGCTGCACCAATCGGGTCTCTCCAATGTACTATTCCATCAGCTTGACATACACTCCCTCGCCCAATTCATCCAAACGCGATTCCAACGCCTCGATATTTTGGTAACAAATCACTCAATTTTATTGCGTTGCTTTCATGGATGAGTAGGACTTGTTGAATAAATCCTAACTAGTAGCTACTTTGGTACAAACCCAAGTACTCCCCTAGTAAAAAATTGGGCGTAGCCCTGAACCACGATTTGAGAGGTGAACTCAAGTTGCAGGGCCTCCACGTACGCCTTCTGCCGCACCGTCCATTGGCTGGATCCGAAGGGGTCTTTCCACCCCATATAATCCCAGATGTCTACGTGGTACCCCAACAGTATCAACGGCGCATCCACTGCAAAATCCCCCCTCCCCAGCCGCGAGAACAGCAGCTCCGCCTCCGGCGAGCTCGCGCACCCCTGCTACGACAACAGCTCAACCACCACTGGCCCGTCCCCACGCTGCTCCTCCGTCGTCATGTCCGCCGTAACCTTCTCGGTCTCGCGCTGGTGATCGGATTGCCGCCTGAAACAGCTCAAGAGACAGGGCGCCATTATGTCTATTGTCGTCCCCACAATAAATTAAAAACTAACATGGGCCCCACAATAAATTAAAAAAAATGGGTTGACTGACGGTAAAAGACGCCGTTTAGGGTGAGGGGCGTATTTGATCCCTTTTTCTTGAGTTCGGGGGTTTAGTTGCACACACAGTGAGATAGGAGAGGTATACGCTATAAGGGCTACACCTAGGAGGGCCTATCTGCACCTTTTCCCTTTAAAATATAATATAGAAACTATTTTCAGCCCTTAAATCATCAAGATATACGGTTGATTCATCACCTTGTTGGATGAATTCATGGTCTTGAGTTCAAATCTCATAGACAGAAAAAAAAAAATTTATTTTTCGCAATTCAATTCATACATTTGCACAGAGAATTCATATATGTTTTACATAAAATTTCTATATTATAAGTAATTTGTATTTGTGTTAATGGGCAAAAATGGCCTATCCCTTATGTGTTTTTTGAAAAATGCCCTCTCTTATCATAGAAAGCATTATATGCCCTAAATATGTGAAGTGCCTAATTTACCCTTTGATGTTGATGGGTTTGCTTGGTTTTTTGTGAAAGTCTTACACATTTGACCGATTTGACAGCCATCGGTCATAAAAGTCAACGATTTGACAGCTATCGGTCAAGAGTATATGTGTCCGGCTGGTGGCTAGATCATGTGTCCGGCCGGGCGGACACATGTTTTCACCGGCCGGACACTTGATTTTATCGGTCGGACACATGTCTGACCGATAAAATCATGTGTCCGACCGGCTAGATCATGTGTCCGCCCGGCCGGACACATGTTTTCACCGGCCGGACACATGATCTAGCCGGTCGGACACATAATTTTATCGGTCAGACATGTGTCCGACCGATAATATCAAGTGTCCGGCCGGTGAAAACATGTGTCCGCCCGGTCGGACACATGATCTAGCCACCGGCTGGACACATATACTCTTGACCGATAGCTGTCAAATCGTTGACTTTTATGACCGATGGCTGTCAAATCGGTCAAATGTGTAAGACTTTCACATAAAACCAAGCAAACCCATCAAATCAAGGGGTACTTAAAGAATAGGGCATGAAATGCTTTGTATAATAAGAGAGGGCATTTTTACAAAAAAAGATAAGGAAGTGGGCATTTTAAATTTAACTCTTTGTATTTTATATGTTAAGAATTGTTTATACTATAACCTTTCATATATATATATATATATATATATATATATATATATACATACAGGGTGTGGTTCTAGAGAGAACTACATTATATGTGAGAACGTGAGAACCATCAAATCTAATGCATTCACTGTTAAAATTAATACACTCAAAAAAATAAAAAAAATTGCTCCCTTCAGGATTCGAACCCAGGATCTGCATTCATCCAACAAGATGATACATCCACCGTAGATCTTGATGATCGAATGGCTGAAAATGGTTCTCCGTTCTTTTTTTATTTATGGTTCTTTCTTGAACCTCTCCCTATACATACATACATATATATATATATATATATATATATATATATTTGGAGATGTTCAAGTAAGAACGAGTAAAAAATAAAGATGGAGAATAATTTTTAACTCTTCTATCATTAAGATCTACAGTAGATGCATCATCTTTGTTGATGAATGCAACACCTAGGTTCAAATTATGAATGGAACAATTTTTTTTAGTATAATAAATTTAATAGTAAATTTATTATTTTTTTCACAATGAATACATTAATTTTAATGTTTCTCACAAAAATTACACTATATACGCGCGTGTGTGTGTGTGTGATATATATGTATTATATATGTGGTGTGTGTGTGAGAGCTAGGTAGCATTTCACCGCCGAAACTGAAATAATAAAAAAATAGAAAAGGATTGCATGTGATTATGATTTAAAATAATTTGATAACTAACTAACAAATTGTCTGAGGGATAATTTTTAAAGTATTTAAAAATGGGTAAATATCATGAAAACTCCTAAAGTATACCCGTTTTATCAAGAATACCCTGAAATTTTCAAAATGTTCTCTAAACCTTTAAACTATCAGGTTTTTATCAAATATATCCCGTATTTATTTTTCGATCACCAAAAAGTGATGTGGCTCGCTGGATGGCACAATATAATTTATATTCTATTTTTTAAAAATACAATGGCAAAAACAACGTCGTTTCATGCCATATCATTAAAAAAATCCAATCTGAAATTTAAAATTCACTCCTATCGTGTTTGAAATTCACGCTAATAACCTAGAATTAGGGATAAACACGATAGAATATGGTACGAAACGAAGTCGTTTTTTCCATTTCATTTTAAAAGAATAGAATATAAATTACATTGTGGCATCCGACGAGCCACATCATGTTTCTGGTAACCGAAAAATAGATAAAGGATATATTTGATAAAAACCTGATAGTTTGAGGGTTTAGAAAACATTTCCAATAGTTTTGATAAAGTGGAGATAGTTCAGGGATTTTCATTCTATATTAGTATATTTTAAGAGTATACTACCATAGAAATGGACCAGTCCCGAAAATAATGCAGGAAAAAGTGGACCCCATTCAATCAATAAGTCATAAATGCCGAAATCAACAATCCTTTTAAACATACTTATATTTATAAAACCAAATTCTTACGTGTACAACTTCGATAAGGCATAGTAAGTTAGTAACTTATTTGTTATTGCTTCTCGAAAAAAAACTTATTTGTTATTGCAAATTGTCTATTGTATAAATTTTTCGTCATGCATAATTATTGTTAGTGACTATATTCGGCATGAATGTACTCGAAGCAACATTTACATCTATATATGCTTTATTTAATATACATATATAAATACATTCTTGATAATTATATCTCCCATTCATACACACTTGTGTTGCTAGGTTATTATGTTTAATGAATCTAGCTCCATTAATTTTTTAACATTAGATTTAGAATTAACTATCACATACTATAATTCATTTATAAATCACGTAACATAATACATACACACAAACACAATATTCAATGTAGTAAAAAAGAATGAAAAATCTTTTGTATTCAATTTTCATGAAAGACCTTCCCGACTATCATCCTATTTCTCGTTCTTAATATAATGTGATCTGAATTTCAAAAATGAAATAAATCGTGAAATCTCTAGGAAGGGTAAAATGGTCAAAGCGTAGTAAAAGAAAAATATGAGGGGAGGGCAAATTAGTAAAATGAGGAAGAGAATGAGGGATGGAGAAGTAAGGTTAGGTAAACATCAAAGGCACAATGGGCACCTCTAATATTTGTCTACATTTTCATGAGGTGAATGGTACGTAATACATGATGAAAACAAGACCACTCACATTATCTCTCTGTATTCTCTCTTTCTCTCTCTAAAAATCAATATACTACTACTATATTGGCGTAGACGTAGTATATTAATTGTATTGTATAATTAATCTTCTTTTCTTTCTTCTTATGGATCTTTTCTCTCTCTATATATATATTTATTTAGAATATTATATATATGTGGTTGCTTATCTTAGAAAGCAATTATTTTTACTAGGGTATTTGTTTTATACCTATGCTTCGCTGGCAGTGGGCTTCTTCTCTAGCTGTTAGAGATGCTTTCCCACTATCCTTCTAAATTTACGCCTCATATAATTCTTTCACTTTCTCTCACTATGTATATATATACGTATTTAATATATCTACATAAAAAAAAAAGTCAATACTATGTTGTTTGAATTAATTGTAATACAAATTAATAAAGAAAATATAAATAAGTGAAAACATTAAAAATAGCTTGAATTGAAGCTTCGAAGTCTAAGGTAAATACTTCAATTAGTAGGAACAATTTGGAATCATTAGAGCATCTCCACCGCAGGCGTCGAAAGGAGTCTCGATCCGGGGCTTAGGGAGGGCGGTTGCACTAGAGACGCGGCCTGATGCGAGGCTGTGTCTTGGCGGAGACCCGGGGCGAAAAGAAGAAATGGTTGGCGCGTCCGGAGGACGCGCCCCATTTAAAAAAAAATCGAAATTCATTTTTTTTTTTAATATTGCCGTTTGATTTTTTTATTTTATTTTTTTTTAAATTCGACCATTGGCTTCCAACGGTATTGTGAGATTTTAATATTTTTTTTTCACTTTATCTATATATATCCCAACTTAATTCCAATAATTTTCTTACCTACAAATCATCTCCACAACAAAAATTCTCTATAAGAAATGTCTTCCTCTTCATCAAGCCACGAGGATGAGCGACGTGCTCAAGAATTTTCCAATCTTGTGCAATAATTTAATCAAATTGTTCAAGATATTGGTGATCCGGATGTGCAACCTCGTCGGCGGCGACGAAGAGTGGCAAAGAAGGCCTACATTCATCGGGACCGTGAAGCCGGCGCTCTACGTTTGCACGCGGATTACTTTGCTGAAAATCCGGTCTACCCCGACAACGTCTTCCACCGCCGATTTCTCATGCGTCGTGCGTTGTTTTTGCGTATCGTTAATGCCGTCGCATCCGATCCATACTTCCAACAACGCACGGATGCACTTGGGAGACCAGACTTCACACCGTTGCAGAAATGCACGGTTGTTGTTCGTATGCTAGCTAACGGTGGGGCAGCGGACCAGTACGACGAGTATCTCCAGATTGCAGAGTCCACCTTGTTGGAGTGCTTGCGCAGATTCTGTCGAGCTATTATTCACCTCTTCGGTGCGGAATACTTGAGGAGGCCAACTTCCGCCGACTGCCAACGGCTTCTAGCAATGCACGAGGCGAAGCACGGCTTCCCGGGAATGCTAGGGAGCCTCGATTGCATGCATTGGTCGTGGAAGAATTGTCCAATGGCATGGCAAGGCGCATACACTCGCGGCGATCAGGGGGAACCGACCATCATCCTCGAAGCCGTCGCATCGCAAGATCTATGGATCTGGCATGCTTTTTTTGGGACTCCTGATTCGAACAACGACATCAACGTGCTCAACAACTCGACGTTTTTCAATGATCGACTGCAAGGAATGGGGGTGCCGGTCACATATCAAGTCAACAACGCCTACTACACAAGTGGGTACTACTTGACTGACGGCATCTATCCCAATTGGCCGGTATTCGTGAAGAGTCCTACACATCCGACGGATCCGAAGGGGAAGAGATTCAAAGTGATGCAGGAAGCGGCTCACAAGGATATTGAACGAGCCTTCGGCATCCTTCAAGCTCGTTGGGCAATCGTCAAAGGCCCATCGCGTCTTTGGAGCAAGGAGGAGATGAGCGACATCATGTTCATGTGCATCATTTTGCACAACATGGTCATCGAAGACGAAGGCGAGCACGCAACACAGTGGGAAGAAGACGCCGACGAAGCTTCGAGTACCGCCGCATCTCAACCTCGTGCTGGTGCTCCGCCGGATTTTCGTGCATTTGTTGCACGACAAGCATCCATGCGAGACGCGGAGATGCATGCTCGCCTCACTTTGGACTTGAAGGAGCACATTTGGTCTCGTTTTGGTCCGATTGAGCCCTAGAAAATTATTGTAATTTTTAATTTTTTTATTGTATTTAAATTATGTCTTTAAATTATTGTAATGTAGAATTTTAATTTTAATAAAATATGAATGTTAAAAATAAAAGTGTAGAAATGTGAATTTTGTGAAAATGAGGATTTAAGCACCCATCTAAGACACAATGCATTGGAGAGGGGTGTGTCTTAGGTGGGAACCATCTTCTAAGACACCCCGTAAGCACCAATGCATTGGAGATGCTCTTACAAACCATTGAAATAGAGAAAATATGTGGTGTGTACTTTTTTTTTCTTTGCATATCTTTTACTATTTGACAATATCGCTCTCTTTTGTCTTTTTGAAATTTTAAGTAAGAAGCACGCAGTTTACTGTGGATGGTTTGCAACGTTTGTTGTAGTAAAATATTTATTTTTATTAGTGTATACCTATTGTAAATAATTCTCCCAATAAAAGTTAATTATGTTATAAAATGGAAAGGAAAATTTAGAACCTCATAGAACACGGACCCAAACCATGTGATTATCGTAAATAATTCTCAATAATAATAATTGAGGGTATAGTTAAAATGTGGTAGATATGAATTATGTAATTTGAAATATATAAGTATTTTTGGTTTTTGTGTTTTTTGTAATGAATAAGCATATGTATATATTTTTTGTGGAGGACTGGAATTCCCAACTGTTACATCCCATTTACAAGTGGGTCACATGGCACAACCAAAAAACATGAATAATCAATGAGAAAACTGTAAAAAGAGGACACAAAATAAAATATAAAAATAAAATAAAAGTCAGAATTATTAAGACAAATAAAGGCAGATAGTGAAAAGTTGGGAATAAAGAAACTCTTTTTTATAAAGAATACTTATCAATTATTATAATTCACTGATCAATAAAAGTACTGTACATGATTATGTCCACTATTTAATGTGAGAGAAACAAGACAGTAAAAACTGCTGATCCCAAAGTTGCCACTTGCCAAACTATATTTTATATTTCAACTCCAAAGTATTATTATAAAAATGTATATAATCCAAATTGGCAATATTATAGCTAAATTGTCGATTAATTTGAGTTGATTAAAAGTTGTTCAAATTTTATCATAATAAAATCCAGATTTTGTTTATTTTCAAATTTACATATTATATCCGATCAAATTCAAAATCGATCCAAATTAATATCCATATAATTGTACCGTACGTGAAATATAAAGTGACATGAATATGATATATACATTCAAACAATGAGTTAACACAAATTTTTGTGATCATGTATGTATAATTGCAGTGCGATCGAATCTATGTCTATTTTTCAATTATGAGATCGATATACCTTCTTTCATCTACTTAAATCAACTGTGAGTAAAATCAAATTAACTGTATGGTTAACCACGGTTAAGGGGCCAAAAAAGGCACAATATTTTTTTTTTTTTTGATCAGTAAAGTAAAAATTTTATTAAAAGAAAAGGGATCAAGGCATCAGGAATGCCAATCAAAACAACAAAACAAGTTTGAAATCTTTGGAACACCAAGAAGTAAAAGTAATTCCTAACTCCACGATTTTGTAGGCCTCGTTCCAACTCCAAAGTCTCCCCTTAATCTCTAAAACAAGTCTATCAATATCCCAAGCCTTGTCCTGAAAACGACTACCATTCCTACTTTCCCATAGCAACCACACTGTTCCCACCCACAAAGCTTTAAGCAGTCTTTTTTCTCTCTTCTTTTTTCCAGCCGCAATGAAAGAAATGAAGTGTTGAAAGAAATGAAGTGTTGAAAAAAGGCACAATATAATTGCTAGATTATAAAGCTAATTTTCGTATAGAAGATATTAGCTTTATTTTATTGTTAAAGTGAAAAAAAAAAAAAAAATTGCTTTGGCTGGATCATGGATGGTGATGGAGGGTCACTGTCTTTAAGTAGATAGCACCATTTTTTTAATATTTAATTTTACACTATTAGAAGCGTTTACAAATTGAAATATCTATATAGTATCTCTTGATTGATTGAGTTTCAATAAAATATCTTCTTATTCAGTAACCTAAAATAATACTAATATTATTTTTTTTCTCTATTTTGTAACATGTAATAATTGCTAATTAATGATGATATATATACAAGTAATATTATGTTACATATTTTATGTGAGAATTGTTCATGTTTAGCTTATTTTAGCGCTATTTTTTGTTATATATATTTATTTTAATTTTAATATCTCATAAATTATTGTTGAGATAATTAATTTTATAAATTACATAAAAATATAGTTTGATTTGTTCTTTTTATTGATTATTGAAGTTAAAGGGAAAATAAACAAATCGAGCTTTGATTTGCTTATGTAATAATTATAAAATTAATGATCTATATAATAATTTGTGATATATTATAATTAAAATAAATATATAAAACAAAAAAGATAACGATAACGTGAGTGTTGCTCACTTAAGGCATATGTAGCATTTCTATGTCTCTCTCCACACACACATAGTGTGTGTGCTAGTGAAATATAATTAGAGATTTAAGGGTGTGTTTACTGTGATGGAAAAGGAGAGAAAAAATATATTTTCACATTTTTTTTCTACTATTTTCACATATGTTTATTGTGATGGAAAATTTTCTTCAAGCAGGATGAAATCTTTTCTCGGGTAACCTCTTTTCACTCTTTTTCTCTCAAATGTTGGATAATATTATTCTAATGTTAGGGGTGTGAAAATATTTTTCAATATTTTCTTATATTTTCATCTTTAATAAACATATGATAAAAAAATATATATATATATATATATATATATATATATATAATATTTTCTTATTTTTTGTTATCCATCATTAATTTTTAATGAAAATTTTTACAATTAAAGTAGATGCACCTTAAACATGTAGAGTATGATTTTTTTTTTTATATAACTAAACTGAGTTTTCCACTTTTTCAACATGTAGATTATGATAAAACTATAAACGCTATGGAGAGACAATCTTCCAACTGTAATTAATTATTAAATGCTTTTGATTACTTTTTCTTTTAATCCTACGAAAATATATTCTACGCAACATGCACAGCACCCGCGCAGCCGCGCTGGAACATAATTCAAATATATGGAGTATCTTTTTTCAAAAACGAGAGAAAATCGAAACCGATCTGAGAATTGTACAAAAGTTTGATATATTCCTTTTCTTTTAATTTTGTTCACTCCATTTTCTTTGTAATTTATTTTCTCCACCTTTGTCAGCAGGGACGGATCTAGAAATTTAATAATGACCAGGCGAAATTTCACCGGATGATTCTAATTAATAAAGTTTTAATAAAGAAAACGAGTTGAATCTTGAATAATTATTTGAAATGACATAATTATGACCGGGCGAGATTAACATATATAGATAAAAAAAAATTAAAATCATACATTTATAGGTAACAAAAAAAAAATTGATCGGGCGACGGCCTGGGGTGCCTGGCCTTTAGATCCGTCCCTGTTTGTCAGTGTATTAATTAGTTCGTGGATACTAAAAATTGCGACGGAGGGATAATAATTTTAAGTTAGTTATAGTTATGGCGTGAATTTTAGGGCCAAACTGCAAAAACCTAACAGTCCGATTTTGAAAATATTGTAAAAATAGTAGAGAAGATAGGAATAATATATTATTTTTGGAAAGTGCCATTATAAATGGAATAAACTATAAAGAAAAGTGTGCCAAAATAAGCTATTTACTTACATTTTCGGGCTATAAATTCGGACGTGGAAGACTCTAATCTGACGTGAATATTCTAATCTTTTTTGTAAATTATGTATTACACTTGAGTGTAATAAAGACTTTGACGTCATTTTGACGCTCAAATTATAAATATATTACCATGAAATTTACAAAATAAATAAAAAATTCACGTCATATAAGAGCCTTTTACATCATAATTTTCAACTTGAAAATATAGGCTCGAAATTTATTTGCAACTCGCACTCAAATGCTAGGCTATTTGTGCAATATTTCAAAGGTTGAACAATTTTTGCAGCTTGACCCAAAAGTATTTTTGTACGTAATAGTTAAAAGGTTAAAAAAAAAAAAATTACAACTCGACGCAAATACAATACATAGATTAATTAATTGTCCAGAATTATTTATACATAATTTGAGAAGAAAAGTTTTAATTGCTTATATATATATATATATATATATATATATATATATATATATATATATGCAGCAGCGCGCGAGTGATGTGAATGCATGTAATGTAATAGTGGGAAGATAAATTCGATTCTTATTTATTTCTTAAACTAGTTCGTAGAGTAATAAGTATATAGGGATTTTGAAAAAAAAGAAGGATTATATAGTCTATTTTCACAGCAACGGAAATGCTTCACCCCATTTCTAAAAAGGGGTCCCCTCTTTTTAACATTCCTTTCATCTATATCTATATCCACTATAATAGCAACAAAGTATCTAACATCCCACATGCAAAATTATCAACAATAGAATAGCATAATCATTAACTGTTACATCCTACATAGAATAAATAGCAAAACTTACACCATCTTTCATTTTCTACACACTTTTTTATTGTGGAATATCTTTTTTTATATCAAGAAGAAGAAATTAATTGGATGTTTGTGTCATCTAGCTTGGAACGAGTTAGTGGCAGAATGGGTGGTTTTTTCTGAACCTATATATCATATGTTAGAATTTTATTAACGCCTCTATAAATTTTAATAATGAAGGTGAATTTATCTAATATGTTTGAAAAGTAACGACTCTAAGTTTCCCATGAATTATTAAAAAAGAAAAGGGTGCATGTTTGTGCGCCAATTGGCTCCACCCCATATATTATTAAATAAATAGCTATAGCTGTACTTTACTATTGTATATGAAACTTTTTATCCTGTACTTTAAATTTTATTTTATTTAAGATAACATACTAATTAATTAATGTACTTGAAATAACATACTAACATGTTACATGTATATGCATGGAGCAAAAGATTTTTTATTTTTTATTTTAAAAAAAAGTGATTGAACTGGTTTAGACTCATGAGATGTATAATGCATTGTTCATTTGACACACAATTATACACACATGCATTATTAAAAGAAAAGAATATACTGCACATCTATATTTAGACTGGTTTAGACTCATAACTTGTCATAGTAATATTTTTAGACTGAACTTCAATTAATATATATATTATTCAAGTCTCAGAATGGATTTAGAGATAATTTTAGTCCATTAATAATTTCTGGCAACGAAAAGCCGAGCTTGTAGCTGGTTTTGACGCATGATTATATTTCCAACATTACAAATTTAATAACATGGAAAACTGAGATATTTCATGTCATAAAACGACATAGTTTTTCTTTATTTTTTAAAATTTTGAAGAAAAAAAAAAGACACATGACCGATGTTGTTTTAATGATGTAGAACATCTCAATTTTCACGTTATTCTATTTATACGAGTGAGAAAATGCTATGTGTAATATTTGACTGCCTATTAAATTTTTTGCCGTCAAAAATCACTAATGAACTAATATTATCCCTAAATTAATTAACGAGGCATAAATAAAATGTTATTTGAAATTCATGTTAAAACTGCTCATATGTCTATTAATAAGAATAAATGAGTGCAATTTCCCTTACAAAATGAATATGGACATGTAAATTAAATTAAAAAGAACTAAAATTACAATGATCTCCAAGTCATAGAAATAAAAACAACATAATTACATGAAATGCGACATGGATGATGGTATGTACCTATTCATATATACATGTAGCATTTATGAGAACAATTTAGGTGGCAAATCATGTACTTAGTAAATAAATTGTCCCAACAGCTAGTTTTTACTATGAGGGGTTGTGACATGGACCAATATGAATTGTCTCATCTAAATATTTATGATGGCCCATTTAGAAAAAGTTACATGTACACAAAGGGTTTAATTGAACATGGTAGGCATGTGAATATAGACATACATCATGTGTCATCCATGTGGATTAACCCTTTTCCAATTTTTTTTTTTTTTTCTCTGCCATTAGCTAGCCACCAATTTGATTCTTCCACATTTTATATATCTACTTCCCTTTTTTTCCCTCTCTTTTTTCATGTGTTTCCTAATTTCATCTTTTTTCATGACGAGGACAAATGATGATCATAATACAGGAAAAAAGTATTTGCAGTATTCTCATATGATTAATATTCCATTTCTGATATTTTATTTCATAAATGTATGTTGTACATAGATACAAATAACTAATATTGTAATTATTTGTTATCGTATTGTAGAAAATGATACCAAACAGAATGAAATATTTTATTAATTCTAGAGTTTTTTTAAAGAAATAAGAAAATTGAAATGCAATTTATAACTAACCTTTGAAGACTACTAGGTGGAATAATATTATTCTCCCCAATCCAATGTCTACATACACATATATTTTCACACACACATACACACAGTCATACATATATATCTGTATATAGAATCGATTTGTCGCGAAACAGTGGTTAACTCTGGTTTGTCACTGATCATTCTTCTTTAAAAATAAATAATTAAGTGAAACCAAATTTTAGCTGCCTGTAATTATTTTTTCCATCGTCATCATCTATAAAAAAAATCATATACATTATTTTTTTATGAATGGTTGCAACTTGCAAACCTATAATTACTAAAATAATACTTCATCCGTCCCATATATAGGCTGATTGAGATTTTGATCACAAGGATTAATAAAATTCATTGGAAATAAAAATATATAATTAAACTTTTTAATATGCCCATATTTATTATTTAATGATGGATTAAAGTTGAGTAAATTAAAAAAGTAAATAGGGATATAATAATAAATGAGTAAAATAACATTACTTTTTATGAAAATAAGTCTATATAAATGGGACATCCGAAAAAGGAAAACAAGCCTATATATATGGGACGGATGGAGTAATAAAAACAATTGTACATTTGTTAGGCGTACATTACAGAAGTAAATAAGTAGTTAAGTATAATTGAAATAATTAATCCCGTCAAAAAAAAATTAATGTAGCCGAATTGAACAAGTAATTTAATACTACAACCTAACTGGAGTTGAATATAATTTACATATCGGATAACTCGTACTTATAAATTTAAGAACAATGTACACCTGAAATTGACAAGTTAACGTATATGCGATGATTATGGCTTCTTTTTTATTTTTCACTTTTATCAATTATCATTTTTTCAACTCGTTGTTGTCATTTTTAATATATGCATGAGCCCATAAAACATTGATCACTTGAATTAATTTGAATTTATGGATTTTCGAGTCTCTCGTAATTAAACGCTGCAGTTAGAACGGTAGTCTTACTCTTAATGTTGTGTTTAAATTGATTTTTCAACAGCAAAATTAAACATTCGCCCTTCCTTATATTAACACCTCAAGCATTTTGCTTTTTGCAATACTTTCACACTTTATATATATATATATTGGAAAATTAGATTTTAATACTCAAATCATTGTAAGTTGAATTACCCAAAGACTCTCTCTTGTGAAAAGTTTTGAGTTCAATCCCATCCGAGTGCAATGTAATTTTCTAACCTTTATGTGGTGTAGTGATCTTGCCTGTGTGCATATAGATATTTATCACCTTTGTATGGTGCAGAGATCTCACCTACGTGTGGTGTAGTGACTTATTTGATTTTACAATATCTCTTATAATTAGAAAAAAAAAAAAACTCAAATTATTGCTATATATTCTCACAATTGTTGGAATAAATAGCTTATTTAATGTCATGATTACATTGTAATTAATGATATTAAATGATATTTTTGGAATCTACATGTTGAGTAGATTAATTTGATATATTTACTTGTTCAAATCTGTAAAGAATTGAATGAGTAATTAATGCCCAAAGATATCCATGGTTCGGACCACCTGTTTGCCCAAACAGTGCACGTGGTGACGGTTAAGGACCGAAGAGACACGACGGTTTGGACCACCTGTTTGCCCAAACCGACGTGGCAGCGGTTGAGGACCGAAGAGACACGATGGTTCGGATCTGTTTGTCCTAACAGGGCACGTGGCGACGGTTCAAGACCGAAGAGACACGCCAGTTCGGACCTCCTATTTGGCCAAACAGTCACTTCAGTTCAAGGAAACCCCTGGACTAAGGGGTGAGCAGCGGGTCGGACCCGGACCGACCCGGACCGACCCACCGGGTTTGTTGGATCGAAATTTTCAAAAAATTGGACCGACCCGGACCGATTTATACGTGTGGACCGACCCAGACCCAGACCGAACCCGAGCAACGGGTTCGGTTCGGTCCAGGTCAGACCCGCCAATAATATAATCAACCCAATTCAAGACTCCCAATTGTCGTCCCAACTCCCAATTAATTAACCCAATTCACAAAAATTACACATATACAGTACTCTTTCATTATATACATATATACACATAAGAGATTGATATACACAAGATTTTAGGAGATATATATATTAATATTTCACGCACGCAATATCAGTTTTTGCAAAGTTTGATTTTGAATTTTTAGACTTGACTTAGGGTTAGAAGAAATTTGATTTGAAATTTTATTAATATTGTTATAAATATTAAATATATAAATTTATAAATAATTAATTGATAAATAAATGGGTCGGTCCGGGTTCGGCGGGTTCGAGCGGGTTTCGACCCGGACCGACCCGACGAAATTTCGGTCCTAGAAATTCGACCGGACCATACATGTGTCTTGGGTCGGTCCGGTCCGGATCAAACCCGTCGGTCCGGGCGGGTTCGGTGGGTTCGGGTTGGGTCTGCTCACCCCTACCTGGACTACTATAAATAGGGCCCTCCAGAATGAGATTAAACACACCAACGAATTCAGATAATCAATTTGCCATATTAGTTTAGTTTACATACTCAGTCCCGAGTATCAAGCCGTTCGACTGGATAGCGATCTCCTAGTGCTAAGGACTCGTCTATCATCCCGAAACCGTTGTATCTTGGGGGCAATTACTGTAGATCCGCGAGCACAGAGCGGAAGTAATTTTGCCTTACGGAGAGAGAATTTATTCTCGACTCAGTTCTGCATCTTTTCCATTCATCGTCATTCTATTTTCTACACTACCAAATAACAACAATTACTTTCTCACCAAAAGAAATACTAACAATTATATGTTCGAACTATCAAACTTTTAACAATTACATCCTCCTATTTCATTTTCGACAAAGGAAATTTTATGTGGCAATCCTGCGGGTTGAGCTGGATTTTAAGTTTTTAACCAAACAAAATTAAAATTAAGTAAATATCAAAACAGCATCGTTTTGGCAGTAAGATAAACTCGTAGAGCTTGGTGTCAATTCATTTTTGCACGAAAATTACGTTTTGATGCCAAATCATTTTTCATTCCTTTTGTTAAATTATAGCTTAACTCCCGTTTGCTAGATATGCTTATACGTTAAATAAAGTTTATCATTATACGTAGATAATAAAGTTTTTGTTCCAAAGTGCTTTATGAAGTAAGAGTATTTTCAAGAGTGCGACTACGCATACAACAATTTCCTTTTGGAATAGATTTCTTGTACAAGACAATTTCTTTATTTAAGGAACGTATCTTTTTGCAAGGAATGTATTTTGTCCAGTCCACAAATCATTATTTAGGATTTGAATAGTATTTCAAGTTCAAAAAAGGTAGAGCACTGAAATTATTTTTGCCTCAATCATATAATTCACATATTAATTAGAGGTGCGTTCAATTTGTGTGTTTTCCTACTATGAGTTACAATATGAGTTCTAGAGTAGAGTATTTTTGTGAGGTTAAACACTATTGAACTTCATAGTAAAAAAGTTTTAGACTCTTGTTTATTATGGGTTTGGGTGATGAGTGTTAGTATGACGTCCAAGTTGTGTGTGCGCACACGCATCGTTGGTGAAGTTTTGGGAAGTTGCTAGGCGTAATAAGGTGGAGTCTTATTGTGTAAGTCATTTTGTAACTTATTTCTACGTAGTGAAATGTTTCCCCTGGGCGAGACCCCATATATACGTTGGTCATCGAATTGAGTTATCAAGTTGTTGTGTTGCTTTATACTCTCTCCGTCCCCAAATTTCATGGCCTTTTTGCCATTTTACTCAATCGCCTAATTTTATATCCCTTTCTATTTTAGTAAAATTACTCCACACAACTCCATAAAGGGTGAGACTCTTACTCCACTTTAATCACTTTAATACTCTCATAAATATTTGACCCTTATTCCACTCACAATATACTCAATCATTTAATTAAAATCGATATCATTCTTAAGAGGACATGAAATTAGACCATGAAGGAAGTATTGTTTGTATTCGTGTGATTATTTCTACCCAGTGTTAGCGCTAGTTATGATACACTCTCTCATCACATGTTCTACACATTAATCAATTTTTCAACTCTCAATACGCCACGTAGAATTTTTGCCATCAGATAGAAACTATGTTACGAAATTGTTAAAAGTTTAATAATTTGAGTATTTAATTATTATTTTCTTTAAATTATGGCATAATTGTGAAAATGTCAATAGTTTATGTACTAAAGTTATATATAGGGTTTGGTTCAAGTGTAAACTCTATCTTACGGTGAAAACTAGATCCTATGAACAAACATATAAAATACGTGAACAAGAGATAGTCAAATCGTGAACAACTAAATGTTCACGTGTATACAAGATTCAACCATCTTTGTTCATGTATTTTATGTATTACAATTGTTCACGACTTGACTATCTTTTGTTCACGTATTTTATGTGTTTGTTCATAGGATCTAGTTTTCACCGTAAGATAGAGTTTACACTTGATCCTTCCACTATATATATATATATATATATATATATATATATATATATATATATATATATATATATATAGGGTCAAGTTAAACAGAGAATTATTATATATTTCATTTTGAACAAGTCTATACATTTTACGAACAGATCAACATAACTAATGAACATACGTATTTAGTGAAAAAAGAGAAAAACTCGCCACCAGCAGGATTCGAACCCGGGGCAAATTGTTGTTCATGCGGTACATTGATTTGTTCGTAAAAATTGTAGATCTGTTCGTTTTTATTTCACGAATTCTCTATTCTCTAAATATTTAGCATTCTCTGTTTAACTTTTCTATATATATATATATATATATATATATATATATATATAAAAGTTTATGTACTAAAGTATAAATAACTTAGTTTTTATGAACTTACTATAATCTCGACCTTAATTATCTTAGGAAAACCGAGATTTTTAAGTTTTCAAATTGAGAAACAAAGAGATTAATTAGGGCAAGGCCAATCGAATTTGTACAACTTATAGAGTTTTTTTTAGGATAAAAAAATGTATACTGAGTTATATGAGACTATATAAACACATGATTTTCAAGATTTAGTTATTGACAACACATTTAGTACCCCACCTAATTTTAATTAATAATATTACAAGATTGTGTGATTATGAAGATACACAATCATGTGCAGTGTCTTAACTGAACCATTTAGGTGGCAACCTCAAATTTTGGGGGGCCTTCCCATCAATTTTAAATAAAGAAAAAATTAAAGAAACTTTTAAAATAAAATAAATACAATTAGTAAATTCCTATAACTAGATAGGGAGTTAATACAAAAACATGGGAACATGTGAATTCGAAAGGCAAAACCATGATTGTTAACCACATGATGCAACTGTATATTTACAAGAGTTACAGGGTGTGCTCATAATTGAGATAATTAATAGAGATCGATTTAATTAATTTGCGTAGCTTAATTAGATTAGGCATTAATTTTTTTTTAAAAAAAATTATAACTCATTCGTTCATTATTATCTAGCACGGTCTAGATGTATAGATTGGTTTGTTAAGGCTCGAGATTTAGTTAGATTAAAAAATAAAAATATATAAAAAAAACTTGATTATTGATATATAGTTAATTAACAATTATCGAGATTAATTAAAATTTGGGTGTATTCGTTCAAGACTTTTAAAAGTCTATAAAAATCCAGAGGTATTCGTTTCAAACTTTTAAAAGTCTATGAAAATCTAGAGGTATTTAAAAATCTATGAACTTTAAATTTGGAATGACTTTCATTGATTTCGTTCAAAAAATACACATGAACAAATCCGACCACAGACCACGAGAATTCGAAATTCTTCAGATTATCCAGCACTCGCTGGGTTCCAGCGGACGCGGCTCAAGAAGGCAACGCCGGTTGGCACTCAGCGGTCGATGCTCACAAATCCAGCGATGGCAAGGCCCTAGCGGCCGCTCGGAGAAGCCAACGGGCTGCATTCACTAAGCCAGCGGTCGCTGGGACTCGGTCCACCGCTCATGGGCTCGCAACGATCGCTTGTTTTTTAGTTTCAAATCCGGGAAAACCACAAGCAATTCTTGTTAAAATTCATCCAAAATCTTTGCCGATTTCTGTTTAGAATTCTAAAAATCATGAAGACTCTCTGTGAAATCGATAGATTACTAAAATCCATAGAGATTTTAGAAATCTACCGAAATCCTGAACGAATACACCCCCTTAGTTGTGATATTATTGATATTTGTGATAGATGATTGCGTGTAGTGACAGGAACAAGAATTAATTGATTAATTAAAGGATATATTTTTCGGGAACAATATCTATACTATAATAAAAAATCAATTTTAAATTAATCTCTAATTGATTTCAAATTAAATTGATATAATTTTATAAATAAAAACAATTCACGGTCATAATTGATGTAATACTTGACATTAATTTCAATTAAAAACACATGATACAAGTCAACCGTCTACTAATTAATATCCTAATTAACTGCCACAAATTAATCTTTTAACTTTTAGATGAAGGCTACTGTTCATTTTTTAGGAAAAACAACCACTAATCATAACTAACTTCACATACTTTTATATAATTTTTTTTTTTGAGCAGAAAAGAGAGAAAAATTCATTGAAGACGGTACCAGCGGTACCAAAAAAAAAAGGGAAACAAGATAGAAGAAACAAAATAACCGTAGCAACAAAAACGTCACAAAACCACCGAGCACTTTACAGAAGGAACCATCCGGACTTCCTCACAGCGCAGCTTCGAACCATCTCCTGAAGTCCTCAGTTACTTTCTGCACGTTGTACATCGTCATCCAGCTCCACAATCTCGATTTAAGTTCCGCTTCAGTTCTTTTAGAATTCCAGACTCCATGCTGAAATTTGCGTTCGTTTCTCAACTTCCAAATACACCAAAACAGTCCCGACCAAACACCGATCAAAAACCGTTTATCTTTCTTGTTTCCAAGGTTAATAAAAGCATTAAAATGGTCAATCACCTTGCAATGCATCGCCATTTGTTTGCCAATCCATGAGAGCGTCGCATTCCACAGCTCCAAGGTCTTTTGACAGCCAAAGAAAATATGATCAACCGTCTCAATCGTCGACTTATAGAAAACGCAGAGAGCCCCCTGTTGTTGAATAGCCACCTTTCGTTTCAAGAGATTATCACATGTAGCCATTTTGCCTTTGAAAACTTTCCAAGATGTTGTAATCACTTTGGGTGGAGCTGGGGCTTTCCAAATGGAATAAAATTCACTCTCCTTTCTCCTGTTGAGATCAATTCTGCCGTCGGTACTTATGATCTTGTAAGCTGACTTAACCGAAAAGGCTTCGTCTTTTGAGGCTTTTATATAATTTATTATTATTGTACTCAAAATAAACAGCACTAAAAAAATATAAAGATGCGAAATATGATTGAAAATTTGAAACTTTGTATTGATTTTGAATACTTTGTGTGTGCGCAATATGTAGCGAGTGTAGCTTGTTCGTTTACAATGAACATATGCTCATATTTATAGACTAAAAACATTACGAACCTTAATAGGAACAAGATTTTGTTTCTATCTCATAGAACTAAAATTATCTTCAAGTCAATCTCCTATTTTATCGGGTATGTGATATCTTTAAGATGGCGTCGAATCCCGCATAATCAGGAGTGCTGCAAAGCCAATAATGCTGCTAATTAGGGCTGGTAATCGGTTCGATTCAGTTTTAACCGAATCAGTTTACCGGTTAACCAACCAAAATGTTAACCTAAAATTGAACTGGTTAACCGGATCTGTTAATCGGTTAATCAACTGATTCGCTCCGAAATCCGGTTAGCAACTTCAAAAAAATTCAATTTTTTAGAATGTGAGCAATAGGATTCAAACTCTTGCTTTTTGAAAGAAAAGGTGAGGTCTTATTCACTCTACCAATTAATGACTTATGTTGTTTATTTAGAACAAAAAAAAAGTTTTATAGAGACTTGTAATTTTATATTAAAAAAAAAAAGAACAACTCCACTTATTGAACGACTGATCATCAGCAACGGATAGGGTAAAACTCTTTTCAGAGCTTGGCCTGTGTGTGTGAGAGAGACTCTTACTCTTATACATACACTCAACTGGAACATGAGTTTATTAATTACTCCCTCCGTCCACGAAATGAGTACCCATATTTCCTTTTTCGTCCGTCCACGAAATGAGTACTCATTTCCCTTTTTAGCAAGTGTACCCCACACATCTCTTTAATTAATACACTAAAAAAGTGGGACCCTTAAACTATTCACACTACATTCCATACATTTCTTAAAACCCGTGCCGTCCACAAATGGGTACTCATTTCGTGGACGGAGGGAGTAATTAATAAGCGCATATGTAGATAAACTGATGCTGAAGCATGATAATTGACGGGTACTGTAGTAATCACAAAACCAATTTGCCTATATATATTATTACATGTCTATATTGGTTAATTATATTTATATATGATTGTAATATCAAATTAAAGTGTACGTGAATATTGTCAATAAGCATACTAAAATACTACATCATCGGTCCCACGAATCTTGACACGTATTTTTTTTTGGGCCGTCCCACGAATCTTGTCATATTTCCAAATAAGGTAATAATTATTACATTCTCTTCTTTTTTTTTTATCAGAAAAAAGAAAATTTTATTAGAGCACATCAATGGTACCAGAGGTACCTAGAACTTGATACAAGAAGATAAAACAAAATCATGAGAACACCACACACCGAAATCAACCTCAGCAACACCCAAATTGAAGGTTTTAATCCAACTCCACAGTCTACCTTTCACCTCAAGCACCAATCGACTAACCTCCCAAACTCCACCATCAAACCTACTCTCATTCCTCTTTTTTCCACAAGAGCCAAACAGTTACAATCCATAACGCCTTGAGGATCTTCCTACTTTTCTTTCCGCGTCCCAGGTGAAAGAATGAAGTAAAATGTTGGGCAACATTACCTGGTCTGGCCGTCTGAACACCAAGCCATCTTTGAATTGAGTCCCAAACCATCATCGCTTTTGGACAAAACAAGAACAAATGGTCCGCCGTTTCCTCACTCGAAATGCATGCGTTGCACCGCCTCTCAACAATATCCAGCATCACCTGCCTCTTAACCAGATTATCACATGTAGCAAGCCTGTTTCTCAAGCATCTCCAAGCCGTCACCCTCGCCTTGTGTGGAGCCGGAGCATCCCAAACATTTGAAAGTGCTTCAATGTGCTGCTGTGGTGAATGACTCTCATTGTTGCTTGCCTCCAAGATAGAGTATGCTGATTTGGTTGAAAACTTTCCATCCTTCGTCGCCTTCCATTTCCATGTGTCTCTACAATCTGCATTAAACTCAACATTTGAGATGAACAAAAGTAAATCATTAACCAAAACCTTTTCCCATTCAAACAACTCTCGTCTCCACTTAAACTCCCAAACCCATGCACCATTCACCCACCCCCCGACTCCTCAACCGACACAAGATTATCACAAACCAGCAGAAACAGCCTAGGAAACACGAGGCTAAGCGGTTTTGCCCCCACCCATCTATCTATCCACATTTTAGTATCCCTCCCATTCCCAATTGTACGAGTAATATTGTTGAAAAACCACCCCCCATCCATGCTACCCCCCATCTGGATTGTTTTCGGCCACCACCCTCCCCCCACTCCCGAGCACCGGACACCCATGTCCCCATTGTAGCTCCCCATAAATAGACCTCACCACCCTAGCCCACAGTGTCTCCCTTTCCACCAAGAACCTCCACAACCACTTTCCCACCAGTGCCCTGTTGAACCTCTCTAAATTCCTAAACCCCAGCCCTCCCTTATCATTTTTAGTGCACAAAACATCCCACTTAATTTGAACAAAATCAAAGTTAGAACAATGAAAATCAAATCGAATCCAGAAATCTAGAAATTTGAACCATGAAAATTGAATCCAGAAATCGAAACAGCGCAACCAAAAAATCGAATCATGAAAATCGAAACAACACAACTAGAAATTTCGAATCCACGAAAATCTGCCAATTTTGTTCTCTCCGATTCCCAAATTTGAATCATGAGAATGAAGGGTTTCAGAAGGAGGGTGGTGGCCTCATCGCTACGGCGGCCGGAGAAGGAGAAGAGAAGGGGATGGGCGGCGGTTTCAGACGTGCACGTATCTCGAGCGACGCCTCCGTCGCCCCAGAGCCAGATCCGCCACTCTCTTCCTCTCTCAAATCGAACCTAGAAATTGAGGGTGGTGGTTTGGCGGATCAAGGTTTTTGAAAAGAAGGAGACCGGAGCGCGTGGTGGTGGTTCAGCGGCTCAGGACGGTGGTGGTTTGGCGGATCTGGGTGGCAGAGAAAGGGTGTGGGAAGGGCGACACTGGTGTTCGGCGAGGCTAGGGCTCGGCCCTTTGCCCCCGTCAGCGTGTGCACGAGCGATCAGAGGCTCACCGGAGGAGGCGAGGGGTGCTCCGCGGTGGCCATGGTTCGCCGACGGCGACTCCGCTGAGAAGGGGGGGAGATGGGCAGTGGGAGTGAAGAGAAATGAGGGAGGTGGGTGAACTGAAATGAGTAGATTAGGATTTTCTACTAATTTATACCATAATTAAGGTTCAATTAATTAGTTATAGTTAAGCCCTAATTCTTTCTTTATTTGGAAGTGTGTCTTTATTATTGGGACAGTCCAATACGGAAAGTGTGTCTTCATTAGTGGGACGGAGGGAGTACTTTATTAACTACACACTTAAAACACTAATCTACAACTCCTTAATTCTCGTGCCGAAACCAAACGTGTCAAGATTCATGGGACGGAAGGAGTATAAGCATAATAAAATATAAATAAATTAATTAATTAATAGTGTAAATCGGTTAATTTAGTTTAACCGATTAACCTACCAGTTAAACTGATTAACAAATTAACGGAAAATACGATAACCGATAACTGGATCGAATAGGTAAAAATTGGTATCGGTTAATCGATAACCAATTTTTTCGAGTTCGATTGCGATTTTAACCGAATAACCGAAATCGATTTACCAGCCCTACTGCTAATGGTTGGAGTAGGTTGATTTTGCCTCAATTCGTCAGTTTAACTTCCTTCTTTTGGGCCGCAAACTTTTGTTCTCATCAATTACAAGATGAAAAAATGATTAATTTAAATATGGATAAATTTATATAAAGATTTAACACCAAGTATTTAAAATTAATTAATATAAATATTTCTACAAGAAAATTATGATTGTAGGTAATCTTAATTGAAGTCAATTCAATATTATATTGTATATTTATATATGACCTTACAATTGGTTGATTTTATTAAATTAATAATGAATCAATAATTTTGACAAATACCATATTTAATTTTAGTCTTAACATAGTTTAACAGACTATTCATATGTTACTAATATTATCTATATTTATATAATACTCCATATAAAAACATCTTTTCAAAATTGTAACGGTGAACATTCGGCCCATTTGTAATTTTATGTTTTCAAAAATTAATTTTTAAAATATTAAAGCATTTATTTTGTTAATGTACTACTCGTTTTTTTGGTAGTATAATTATGAATGTTGTATAAAAAGTTATATATTTTAAAATTTATACTACCTCTACTCACAAATAATATACAATTTTGATTTCGACACGAGTTTTAATAAAATAGTTGGTGAATGTGTGGTCAGGGGATAAAGGGTCTCAACGTGTAAAAATGAATGATTGTGGTTGAATTGAGTGTGAATTATGGTGATTTTTGCGTAAATAAAAGGTATTTATAATGATGAAATATAAAAAAGAGAATATGATGTTATATCCGAAAAAGGAAAGGTGGTATACTCTTTATGGATGACATATAAGGTAATTATTATATACTCTTTGTGGACGGCGATAGTTAATATTTAGATTTTTTTCTAATTTAATTATATATGTATTTTTTTAACTATAACTACTAGCGTGTATCGCACGGAAGACAATTTTTTGTAAAAATATAAACTATTAGTATTATAATCAATCCTTGAGATTTATCATTAAAATTGAAGCTTACAAAATTATGTAACATAGTTATGGAATTATTAATGCAAAAATTAATTTATTAGCAAAATTAAATGTCAAAGTAATTATGAAGTCTAATCATATTTTTGAAATTTTTGTGTTTTTCATCGTCAACAGATAACAAATCATTAATAAAAGAAGAGAAAAAGTGAAAATATTATTCCTTATGCGAGTGTACAATATTTAAAACTTAGAATAGAAAGTTGAACTTTCGGATCACTAAATCTTAATAAAAATAAAATAACGTAATTTGCTAAATTATGAGTTGCCCAATTAGCTTCAGAGAACTCCGAAACCACAAACTATTTATAATAATAATAATAATAATAATATCGTGATGTATAAACGTCATTGCTACTAGCTAGACTAATACGGCATGGTATAGATGCTAGATAAATTTAATTTGGCTGCGCTTACGAAGTTTTTAAATATTTGAAATATTTTATCATATTAAAAGCTGTTTTGACATTTATGAATTCTTATGTACTCTTGCCGTACTAAATATATAGACCACTTTTTTTTTTTTTTTTTGAGCAGTGCTATTTGGACAAAATTTATTCGGACAAAAATAAGATTAATTTTTTAAAAAAAATTAATTTATTTATAAATTTTGATTCAAGTTTAAAAGGATTTAGTTACTTTTATTGTTTTTCCCATATTATGGAGTAATTTTTTTTGTAAATTTTTAACATTTTCTTTATTTTTGGTTATTTTATTTGTAGTTTGTGTACTTTAAAAATAATAATAATTAAAAAGGTTATTAAAAAATTACAAAAAATACAATATAAAGAAAATAATAAAACTAGCTAAATTCCTTTTTATTTTGAACCAAAATTTGTAAATAAATTTATTTTATAAAGTATTTCATCATATTTTGTCCGGACAAATTTTGTCCAAATAGCATTATTTTTTTTTATATATCCTAAGCATATACTATTATTATTTCTATTCTCTTACTCCCTCCGTCCTTCCTACATCCTAATAGTAATGTCTTATAACTTTTGGGCACATAAATTAAGAAATGTGTAAAAAATAGATAAAATGGATTGCTAGAAATTATTTAAATATTAAGTTCAAAGAGAAAATATATTGTCAAAAATAAAATGAGACATTTGTATTAGAACGTCCCAAAAATAAAAAATGGGATATTACTATTAGAACGAAGGGAATATAATTTTTAGGCCAACTTACTCTTCAAATTTCAGACTCTGAAAATTATCGATCGTTCACCCTAAAATTAAAGTACAAAGATTTCAAATTTTAAATTCACAAAACACAAATCGGCATATGTTTGGCCCTAGATGCACGGTTGGCCTCGTTTTGCAAATTTTAAAAAAAGATGAGTCTGAACATTTTTATTAAACCATACAAAAATTGGGTATCAAAATATTATTCTGTTCGTCCCATTTCAAGCGTCTTATTTCTTTTCAGTACGATTATTTAGAAAAATATTAATTAGATTATTAAGTGGTGTGGTGTAAAATTGAAAAGGTGAAGTGGGTCCCAAAAATTCTTACTTTTTGAGAATAAATTTTTTTCTATAAAGGAAAATAAGATATTTGAAATAGGACAATATGAAAAAAGAAAACAAGAGACTTGAACTACGACGGAGAGAGTACAATTCAGTCATTAGAGCAGTTTTAGAAAAGTGTTAACAATTGTGACATTTTTTTATATTTTCCCTTTTCAATATAATTGTATGTGCAAAACTAAGGTCAAGCACATAAGTGAAGGGAAGAGAGTATGACATTAGTGTATTGAAAACCTACAAAAGTCTATATTTTCAAACTTTAATGAACTTCTTTATTTCCTTATCTATATGAGTATTAATTATTAAAGTAAAACTTACTGACATTTAAGAACTCTAATAATTTTGATAAAATTTTAGCGATGTAATTGTTTACAACTATAAGATAAGGTGCGGGATGTAAAAATGGGCCCCCCTCTCTATAGTTAAAATTAAATATTTAAAAGGATTATGATTTTGGGAGAGTAAGAAGGACCATAATCATTAATCTGGAGATAATAATTTAAATTTATTAATAGAGAAGATAAAACCGGGAAAGTCATGTCAAGAAGCCACAAAAGTCTTTTCATTGTTGTGAATTTATACCATTGACAAGCCATTAAATTAATGTGTTAATATAGATATATATTTACATCAATTATTGACCAACTTGAACTCTATTCTTCTCTCAAAAATGTCTGCTTCAAACTCAACTTGAAACCTCACCTCTCAGAGAATAAATTCGAGCTTGAAACTTATTTATCGTAATCACAAAATATGACAATCGAATTTAAAACTTATTTATTACTTATTAAATTATATCAAACAAATGCCGATAAATTAAAGGGGAATTTTGTTTGAGGCCGTTTCATTGTGACATGGGTCAAGATTCAAATTCAAATTAACTAAATGAGAAATCTTGTTTGAGGCCATCTCACTATGACATGAGTCGAGATTCAAATTCAAATTAATATTTAGTGACATATTTAATATTAATTTATAATTATAAATACTAACGAATTTCATAATTCGTTGAAATATGAGTTCGGACCCGAAATTTAAATCGGTGTCACAATAAGTCAGTCTCGCACAAATTTTCATATAAAATTAGAATGATTGTATCACATATAATAATTTTTTTATAAGATAATCGAGCTTATTAACGTCACTATTAACACAATAATCTTAAAGAACTCCACGAAATACATATTAAATCCTACATTTTCCAATTATAAATCAGTCGAAGGCTTCTGTTTTTAATTATCTGGACGTGACAAAATCCCAGAAAAATACTTGTTCTCTTGAATTAATAATAATAATTGAAGCAATAAAAGACAAGGATCAAAGAGAAAGAAAAGGGGAAATCCTAAAACCCCACAACGCCCACCAGCTGAAAAAGAAGAAATTAAAAGTGAAATTATAAAAAGAAATTCTTGCAGTATTAACTTTTTCCTTGAGTAAATGGGGAAGGCCCATGAAAACGATTAGTGCTTTTTGCAAAGTTTGCACTATTTTTAGGCCCCATTGACCCAAAATTAACCACTCAAAAGCCCAAAATTGTTACCCAGTTTAAACCAATTTTCAGCTCCCGTGGGGGGGGGGGGGGGGGGGGGGGGGGGGGGTAGGGGTAGGGTGTCTACTATAAATTTTACTTATGTGAAATTCAATGATGTGAGTCAGAAATGGATAAACTTTTTTTTTTTGAAAGCTTAGCTAGTTGTAAAATTTCAACTTTTTCACCAATATATGCATACATCAATTTTTTTTTGGAATGGGTGACCACAAAGAGTAAGGTCAATTCAAACTTTATAGCATGTTTGCAAATGGGGAATATTATGTAATTTGTTTTTGGAAACCCATGTTCCATTGGAAATGATTGAATTCGAAAAAGGGATTTGAAAATAATGCATAAAAATATTCGCTCTAGTAATAATGGCTACGTGATACAATTTTACACCAAATATCACATGTCCACAATTTTTTTTATCATACTAATAAAACTACTTCGTTTCAATGTTTCATTGGTTAATCGGGACGCACCCAGAAATTTAATAATGACCTGGCGAGATTTCAACGGATGATTTTAATAAAATTTTGGTAAATTTTAGTAAAGAAAACAAGTTAAATCTTGAAATAATTATTTGAAATTACACAATCATGATCAAGCGAGATTAACATATATATATAGGTAATAAAAAAAATTTGACCGGACGACAGCCGAGGGTGCCTGACCTTTAGATCGGTCCTTGTTGGTTAACTAAATTGTTTCAAGGTATACCCAGACAAATTTTGTTGGAAAAATTTGGGAATGTTGTATTTTGTATTTAAAAATATATATATTCGTTGAGATAGAATCTGACATTATTAATAATATTAAGCACTATTAATTTTTACATCATTTCTTTTTTTTAATGATATGATTCGAGAGACAGAAACTGACACGATAACTATTTCATGGGAGAGCACATATATCTGAAATTAAAGAAAAATAAAGAGCTTGTTTTATTTGATTTTATTGAGTGAAAATCACAAACCTTATATTGCCAAAAAGATTTATTTATTTATTTATTTTTATTTTTAAAAAAAGAGCACTACTAAATATCAGCTTTTCTTGCAAATTTGCATAGAATCATAGATTGATAACATAATAATCAAGATGTGTTTCTTTTTGTGTTAAATGTTAGAAAAGGAAATAAACATTTAAAGACATAAATTTGTGTTATCCATCATTTTTCATGAATAAATTTATTCATCAAAGTAAACCCAACCATATTCATTTAACCAAAAACTGATTTCCACGCCCACAAAATAATTGAATTGCTTTTGCAGAGAGACATACACAGTGTCACTTTTGGCCTTTTCCACACAAACTATTGAAATTTTTCGATATTTACGGAATATTTATAACTCAAAACAACTTGAATATAAAAGGTAAGAACTCACATCCATTCAATTCGTTTAGAAAAATGCAAGGCCATTATTGGAGTATGTCCCATTGAAGGCCACAAAAGAATTTACCCAAAATAATTAGCAAATAATTATCTTCATACGATGCTTCCACGACAGAATTTACTTAAAACACACCCTCCAATTGCTCATGTGGGTCCCGCGCCACCCGAAAAATAATGAATATAAAAGAAAAAAAAAATGAGTAATCCCTCCAATCACAATTAATTAAGTGTTATATTGTGAATTTTTTTTGTCCTCTTTTAAATATCATACATTATAGAATTTTAGAGTAAAATTGTGTTAGGCTTCATATTCTTGATTTGTACCCATATCTTAAAGTTAGAAAATAATTAAAACTTGAAAACGGAAGGATAGTATCTTAAAATTAGAAAAAACTAATTAGGGGTACAAATGAAAAATTATCTTCTTTCTTGGTATGTATTTGTTTGTATCATATTACACTTATTTAAAAACGAAGAGAGTACTTAATTACTTATCATTTTAGTCAATCTATACATGATTAAATTATCTTCTAGATTACTAACAAGTAATAAAACTTGTCCAAGTTTCCATTTTACCCTTGTCCTCATTTGCAAAAATCTTCAAATG
The DNA here is from genome assembly GCF_028751815.1 of Salvia miltiorrhiza. Taxonomy (NCBI): domain Eukaryota; kingdom Viridiplantae; phylum Streptophyta; class Magnoliopsida; order Lamiales; family Lamiaceae; genus Salvia; species Salvia miltiorrhiza. Next base: position 52,654,711 of record NC_080387.1, read on the forward strand.
TTCAATGTTTCAAGCAATCATCAAGGATAGAAAGAGTATATCTACTAACTTATTTGTACATAATCAAAAAATTATCTTCTAGCCTGCTCCCTCCCTCCCTCAACAAGTATCCTATTTGGAAATAAAACTTATATCCCCTAATAAGTATCCAATTTCAAATTTCAATATATACGAAACAAGGATGTCAAACTTCCCATTTTACCCTTGTCCTCAATTCAAAATCTTTAGTTGTTCCATTTTTCAAGCAATCATGAAGAATTGGAGTAAACCTTAACCTACTCAGAGCACCTCCAGCGCTCGTTGCGAACGCTGGATCGACGTGGGGCGAGGAGGCGGCGTGCGCACTGGCTACCCGGCCAGATGCGTGGCGGCGTCAAAGGCAAGACCCAGGGCGAGCGGCGAAGGAGTTTGGTGCGTCCGAAGGACGCGCCCAATTTTAAAAAAAAAATCGAAAATCATTTTTTTAAAAAAAAAACTGACCGTTGGATTTAATTTTTTTTTAAATTCGACAGTTCCAAAGCAACGGCTATTTTGATTTTTTTTTCTTTTTTTCCCCCCTTCTATAAATACCACTCTTCCACTCTTTCAAATTCACCACATTCTTAACTACAATTCTCTCCCAACAACAATTCTCTCTTCTACATTTTTTAAATGGATCGTGAATTCGATGAATACCTCGAGCAACAAGGCGGATCGAGGCTTCCAATGATGGGGTTTGCTCCATTTTCACAAGCCTCTAATGTCTTGGCTACGGGAAATGTTCCCACGCCGGCGGCAAACGCCAACGTCCAAGAAGAGCCGGAGGAGGTGAAGCCGAAAGCCAAGGGCACCCGCGCTGCATATCCTAGCGAGAAGTCCGAGCTCGTGGCAATCTTGTGGGCGGAGGCAACCCACAATCCTATTTTGGGGACCTCCCAAAAGTTGCTCCAATATTGGGGAGCAATCGCGGAGAAGTTCAATGCGCTCAAAACGTCGGGAGCGCCGCCGCGAAAGCCGGATCATCTCAAGTCCCACTTCGCCTGTGTCCAAAAGGAGACGAAATTCTTCGAGGGCTTCTACAACACTTGCAAGGACAATTGGGGGAGTGGTATGAGCGACGATCAAATCTTCCAACAAGCCCAGACGATGTTCGAGACGAATTTCAAGAAGCAATTCTCCTACGTCAAAGCTTGGAAAGTGCTTCGTGAATGCCAAAGATTCACGACGCAAACCGGGGATGTCCACTCCGCAAAAAAGTCGAAGGGCTCCGATGGTGGAGCAACCACTACTTCTTCGGAGCCGAGTGTCACGGCGAGACCCCAAGGCCAAAAAGCAGCAAAGCGAGACAAGAGTAAGGCGAAGAAGGGAGAAGGGTCTTCGGGAAGAGGATCGGCGTTCTCCGACGCCCTCGAGAAGGTGGCCGAAAGCATGAGGGAGCATGCTCTCATAACGGAGGAAATCGCCGAGGTCAAAAAAATGCAAGCCGAGATGAAACGGGAGGAGATGAAAATGAAGCTCTTGAACAAGGACACGACGGATATGACGGAGGCACAATTGGCCTTGCACAACCACCTAGTCCAAGAAGTGCTCAAGCGTCGAGGGCTTATTTAAATTAGGAAATTATGTTATTTTTTATTTTATTATCGTATTTTAATTATGTTTTTAATTTTATTTTAATTATTGTAATGTAGAATTTTAATTTTAATAAAATTTGAATTTTAAAAATAAAAGTGTGGAAATATGAATTTTGTGGAAATGGGGATTTAAGCAATCACCTAAGACACAATGCATTGGAGAGGGGTGTGTCTTAGGTGAGGCCCACTCCTAAGACACCCCTCTAAGACACCACCATTGGAGGTGCTCTCACTTACTTACACACGACACGATTTTTACAGCATGAGACACTTATTCAGGAAGAGAGAGAGGCAGAGAGAGTAGTATCAATCCAAGAAAAGTACATAAAAAGCATCTCTGCCATCAAAGTGACTACATAATGGACTGAAAATGAAACAGCATTATAATACTGTCTTATTATTCACTTCAATCTGTACCACCTCATATTATGTGTTTCTTATGTTGTCATTTCATAACACACGTGAAACCATAAGTAATGTAAGGAATAACTTACAATCCTAGATTTTCATCAAACAGAAACCAGTGTCAATGTAAAAACAACCTCATAGTTAGAACTGCAACAGTTAGAGAAAGACAATGTTCGAAAATACTCTCAAACGATACAACAACATAACGAGATCAAGGCAATAATAACGCACATTGATATGAGCAAGAGTGGAGTTTATAGCCATGTTTCAATACTGAGGAATATGATACGGGATGTGAGGATATCGAAGATGAGACCTAAATGAAGCAGCAAGAGGGATGAAGAGAAAAAACTTATAAAGCTCAACAAGTTCACTTATGGACACGACCAAACTCTCAACATTCGACTTCTACAAGAAAACGAAAAATCATTCACCTATGTGGAAAATTTCTAGTTTAGGAAGCTTTCTATGGGGTTGCATCTCTCAATCCACAAGAACTAGTCTTAACCTAAACCTAAATCATCAACTAAATGGCAATAACGAAAAAGGTACAGATAAAAACCAATGCAAAAACTAGAGGCTCGTCTTATAGAGTTAACAGCAGGAGCATTCTAAATTCAGATGAAGGCAAAAAACATCAACGACAAAAGCAGTTAAATCAAAAAGGAACGATTCTAATTGATAGAAGAGAATTTGACATACTGCATTGTAAATGCAGGTGAAGAGAGTGTTAACTGCTGTCAATAGCTAATTCCTTTCGTCTCAAATCCAAGGCCATACGTTCATTCTCAAGTTTCATCCTCTCGATTTCCATCCTCATAATCTCCAATTCCCGGTCCTTTTTCCGACAAAATCTCTGCCATTTGAACTTCTCCTTCTCCAATTCCAACATCTGCATTTCTATGTTTAGCCTCTGCTCCTCTATTTGGAGATTCCATTGGCTCAACGACTGCTTCTGTACGATGGCATTCGTTTTGGAGCCCTCAGCAGGAGCTCTGTTTGCATCAGAGTCGGTGTTTTCTACCTGAAAGCTGAATGTCTTGTTGCAATCTAAAGAATTCAAAGAATTTCTGAAACTAAATTCGTCGTGAGTCTGGCATTGTTTCGCCCTCTTAGCCGAATTCCCTAGCAGATACGCCCTGTGATCTCCGGCTAGCACTTGATTATCTTCATATTCACCGTGATCATCATATTCACCCTCTTGATCATCCTCATCGTTATCTTCATTTAGATGCCTTTTTGCATCACTTTCGTCGTGGTCATCTCTGCTCCTGAGAGCCAACCGCAACGAGCGCTGCAACTCGGGATCCGCGGGGAGATGCAGCCGGTTCCCATTATGGTAAGAGCACATTTCTTCGTAGTGCAAATGCTTTGAGCTCAGAATCTTCCGCACCTCCTCCTTTGCCTTCTCCGGGATGTGATCCATCACATCTAAAAGTGCAGGCTTCTCGACAACCTCACACGATGTTCCTCTTCCTAGAATCTCGTTCAGCCTCTTGTACCGTTTGTTGAGGTCATTGAATTTGTCCTCACACTGCTGTGGTGAAACAAAATGCCCCCTCTCAGCCATAACTTTGGAAACAGATTTCCATTTCCCCTTCTTCTGCAAATTAGCGTATTTCCTCCGGGCACCACCACCACCTCCATACTCAGCAGCCGCCTCCTCACTAATGTATGAAACGGCTGTGATCAGCAGCCTCACCATGCTGTCGGTCCACTTCACACGCTGCCATGGAGATGCCTTCTTGCCTTTGCTCGGATCACTCCTGTTATCAGCAGCATCCTCTGTGAAGCTCGGGTCATCCTCATCACTCGCGGACTTACCCCTACTATCCAGTTTATTGTAGTCCGTCAGCGAGAAAGACGGCTCTTCTTGGTTGCTTCCCATTGTTAGGGGGAAATTCTCGTGGATCGTGTGATGAACCATCGATGATCCTTGTCTAAGATTCTGATGATGAGGCGCGAGTGCCTGCTGCTGGTGATGATGAACCCTCAGCGGCCCTTGCAAATCGAAACCCCCGAAAGAAGTGTTGCCTTGCATCCCACTTCTACTAGACAAATTTCCTTCCATAGTTTCACATAAACAGCTTCACATCTAACTCGAGAAACACATTCAACTCACCAAAACTCTGCAACCACAACGTCAATTTCTTTGCTGTGAATACATCAACTTTCAGCAAAGATCCTTAAAACCATAAAAATGGAGTCTTTGCAGCAAGAAACCCATGAGTCCCTTTCAATCTAATCTCAGAATTTTCACAGTTATTCAAAGGCAAAATCTACCCCCTCTGTAGGCCTCCATCAAAATTCAAAATCATAACAAACTAAAATAAACCCTAAAAATTGAGTCTTTACAACAAAAAGCACATCTCTCCCCATCAATCTAATCATATGATCCAGAATTTTGCTCAATCATTCAAAGGCAAAATCCATCGAAATTTAAAATCACATATAAAATACAATTTTTTGCAATAGAAGTTGACAAAGCAGTCAACAAAACTAACACACACCTAATTCTGCAGAATTTCAGCTTATGGAGAAAAACCCATATATTTAACGGGAAAATAATCACCACAGAAATGAAAAAACAATTCAATATCTACCCAAAACTAAAAAAACAATCTTGACACCACAACACAAGGAATCAAGAACTTACACTGAAACTTGGATTTGACCTTGCAGAATTCGAACCTGAAATGAACAGTTCCAATTGCGAGATTGGGATTAGTACAGCACAAAATCTGAATAAATCATCGGATTAAAATATGGAAAAATCACTGAAAAAAAGGTTGTTGAAGATACAATGTATGGGAGAATTAAAGGGTCCACAGCATATTTTTTTTTTTTTTTGGGCAAGAGAGACACGCTAAAAACACACGCATCTCCTAGAAATTAGGCTAAAAGGCGATGTAAGAATTGTACAAGTTGTGTGTAAAATATTTCGACCTTTTGTAGTTTTTGAGGAACATGATTGGACTTTGGAACCTCACCTTAAAATTATTTTATTGGTCCTCCAAAAAAAAAAACTACAGTATTTTATTGGCTTGATAGAGAGAGAGAGTGCAACATTGGACTGGACATAGTAGTAGTACATATTGAGTTCTGTTTTCTGAAGAAAATGAATCTAACAAAATATTTTTTTTTCTTTATTCTTTAACAAAAATAACTGTGGAGATCGGAAAAAGCATTGGGCTTTATTTGGATGGATGAATTTTTTTTTTTTTTTTTTTGAGAGAGAGAGAATTTGTATTAGTTTAGGTTAAGAGTGAAAATTTAAAATGCCCTATTCCTTAAATTATATATGAAAAATGTCATCTTCTATAAACCTAAGCATTTTATGCTTTATTCTTTAAATATCATTTGATTTGATAGATTTGCTTGGTTTTTTGTGCAAGTCTTACATATTTGACTAATTTGTTGACCGATTTAACAGCTATCAGTCATAAAAGTCAAAGATTGGACAGTTATCAGTCAAGAGTACATATGATCTGTGGATGGCTAGATCATGCGTTCGCCCGGGCTGACACATGATTTTATCACCCAGAGTGAAATTATGTGTCCGCCTGGGCGGACACATGATCTAGCTATCCACCGATCATACGTACTCTTGACTGATAGCTGTTAAATCGTTGACTTTTATGACTGATAGCTGTCAAATCGATTAACAAATCGGTCAAATTTGTAACACTTTCACAAAAAACCAAGCAAACCCATCAACATCAAAAGGTAAAATAGGTATTTCACATAATTAGGGCATAAAATACTTAAGTTTATAAAATAAGACATTTTTCATATACAACATAGTAAAGAATAAGGCATTTTTTCCTATTAACACTTAGTTTATATTGTTTCATAATTTAGCAAGGCAATCTATTTTATGTTTTGGGATTTTATTTGTAATTGTGGTTGAGTAATTTATGCGAACCTCTTAATATTAATTGAAACTTCCTTTCTCCAAATTCAAGTCATTCGAATTTTCTTTAGTCATTAAAAGATAGATTTCATTTGGAAAGTTGTGCAAGTACAGAGACCTAAAATGCATTTTTCAATTTTTTTTGAAAAAAGACTAATTTTTTACTTCTTATTTTCAAACCAATACATAGAAGTCGCATTTGCAAGAGAAAGCGTTTCTGGCTGGAAAAGGAAGCAGGTGTTATTTGTATCAGGGTTTTAGCTGTAGCAAATAGCTGCGGAAAAAGAAAAAGAAAAGTTGCAGAAAATTTTGAAAAAAAAAGGTGAGAAAGAAGAAAGATGGGGAGCGAAGAGGAGAGCGCCGTGAAGGAGCCGTTGGACCTCATTCGTCTCAGCCTCGATGAGCGCATCTACGTCAAGCTCCGCCACGACCGAGAGCTCCGCGGAAGGCTCCATGTATATCTCTCTCTTTCACTCTTTTTCTGCGATTATTGTAACTGTTATGTGCGTGCTGCTCTATATTTTGGTTTTGTGTTGCTCGATTTCACTTGTAAAAGATGATATTGTGATACAATAGATAATTGAGTAGCTTTGGTAGTGTTATGTTTGAGGAACGATTGGAATTTAGGCGGAATTAGGTATGCGGTTGGTGGGGGGTGGTTTGCGGGGGCTTAGGGTTTCGAAAAGTTTTGGATTTTTTTTGAATTACTAGGCGTTATTTTGCTGTCGCTGTTCTTTTCCGTTCATTGAATTTCCATCCGTATATATTCATTGTTTTGGTTATCTAATTATGTTAATTATTTGATCACACGTCACTTTGTTGTGGAACGTTGGCCTCTTTGATTGGTAATTTGTATTGGCAGTGTATTTTTAGGGATTTCAGTTGAGCTGAGGATTAGTGAAAGCTAGTTTTGTTCTACTTGAATTATTAGATTTTGCTCCAAACATACTTCACCGAGATGTGCGTGTGTGTAGACATTTGATAAAGACTGTGAAGACTTCTAGTATTAGCATGTTTGGTTGTTTTTCTTACATTTCATAGTGGGTCAGTTTTTAGAGAAGTGGTAGCCTGGAAGTTCTTGTATTCGTTATATCAAAGTTGTGAATATTAAATATTCTGGTATCCTTGAAGTTTTTGCTTCCTCTAATTTGCTGTTATGTTAATTTTGCAGGCTTATGATCAGCATTTGAACATGATTCTGGGTGATGTTGAAGAGATTGTTACGACAGTAGAGATTGATGATGAAACATATGAGGAAATTGTCAGGGTACGTTAGTACATTACGAATATACTATCGTTAAACGTTCTGTAGTGTCATCTGCAAGCTTGCCCCTGGATCCTGTTTGTCTGTTGACTTAGAGGGCTTATTTTCGGTAGCATGTTATCTTTAAGTTATCTGTTATCCCACATGAAATTTTCTGTCCAACAACCAGAAATATGACTTTCTAGTTGTTGTATGCCAGGTCTCTGTTGATTAAATAGTAAAATTACATGTTTTACGTAATGCACATTCAGATATTTTATTACTCCGTTAAGAAAGAAATATTAGCTTACCACTAGTTTCATGAAGGAAAAAGAAAAAGATTTTCTTAATGACATAATGACATTAAGGTCTTACTACTACCAACTTGGACATGTCTACAAGTAGTTTAATTCAGGCTGTGAGTGGATTGACCAAAATTTGTCATAGCATTTCCTTATATGTTGCCAAATATAGAATATTAGAACTGCAACTGTTGCAAGAACTATTTACCGGGGCCAAAGTATTATTGATAATAAGATTCAGACGATAGTGTTTCGATGCAAAAACTCAATAGTTTTGTATGGCTCTGTGATCCTTCAGTTCAGGTTCTACTATATAGAAAGAGTGCATGTAGAGAGCATTAAGACACTCTGGCTTGTGATAGTTACTGAATGTGCTAGTTCGTGATGTCTAACAAGCGTTAACATCTGTTGTTGTTTGTTGCCTTTGTAGACCACAAGACGCACGGTGCCATTCTTATTTGTGAGAGGGGATGGTGTCATTTTGGTCTCACCTCCACTTAGAACAGCCTGATATCGAAGATTTGCCACAGACTTTGAAGGCCTAAAACAAAGGGTTTCCATGTGTAATCATGCAATGAAACTGTTATCTTTTGCTCCTCAAGAAATTGGGTAGAACTTCTAGATTTGTTATGTATTCTCTCTAAAGAATGATTGTTTCAACGTTTATTCATGTCAAAAATTAAGGTAGAATATGTTCTCCAATCATTTGCATTGCTCTGGTTTGTCCCTTTTTGGTATCTCATGTTTTTTAATGGATAGATAAATTTTCAATGAGTGTATTACGATGAACTAAAATTTCAAATATTTGGCTTTGGACATTAATCTTTATACCATTAGGTCAAAACACACATACTTTTAATATTATTTTTAGGGATAATTATATTTTTATAGCCTTAATTTTCAACAAATTTTAGTTTATAGCTTCAATTTTGATTTATTTTTTATATAGCTTAACCTTTAAAAATTTGTTTAATTATTGTCACAATTACATCAAAACTATGACATTAACTCTTGTTTATTAAAATTATATATGAAACGATGATTGATTGGCATGAAATTAGATTTTAATGTATTCTACACTAAATGAGATTTTCAACAATAGGTAGTCCATCGTTATTAGACCACCGATGAAGTTGGAATCGCGTATGAAAGTTAGCATCGTTACACTAAGTTTTTGTTACGATTCCAACTACACTAATGATCTGATGACAATGTGCTACCTACTGTTGAAAAGGAAATTGAAACTAACTACCGTTGACAAGGGGAATTGACAACTGACAAGCATACCATCTAATTAGGCATCTTTGTTACTCCCTCCATCCACTAATTCATGACCTAAGGGAGGAAACACGAATTTTAAGAAAAAAGTGTATTGTTTATTACTCATTCCGTCCCATTAAAACTGGCCACATTTCCTTTACGGTCTGTCTCATTATTCCTGGCCACTTTCTAAAATAAGAAAAATTTTAACTTAATTAGGGCCACTAATTAAATTACTAAATAAACCCTAATTTGATAAAAATTTCTTATTAATCTAAATCATCTTTAAATAAACACACACACAACAGCTCTTTTTCCCTTCTCTCTTATTCTCCAGCGGGACGCCACCCCCATGGCCGCCGCCGCCTCTCGCCCCTCCGGCCGGATGCCACCGTTCTAGCTTCTCTCTCTGTCTGCGCTGCTTCTTCCTCCCTCACCCGCGTGATTTTGGGGGCTAGGGCTCCGGCTATTGACAACCCAGAACCAGGCCCCACCGATTCCGGAAGAGAGCCCCAATTCTGGAGGGCCAGCCGTGCGAATCGCACATCTCGAGCAACGCAGGTCTCGAGGCGGGCCTGTTGGACGGAGGTGGACCGGAAGAGATCGAGGATAGGCTGTGCGAATCGCACATCTCGAGTAGCAAGCCGCCTTCTCCCCTTTTCTCTTTTTCTCAGGTTTGGGTTCCTTAAGTTTATTATTATGATGCGGTCGAGGTGCGACTCAGGCGTCAGGGCGGCGGATCGGAAGGAGACCGATGATAGGCTATGGTGGTGTTCGAAGCTCGCCCGTGCGCCCGATTTAGGGGCTAGGGCTTTTGATGTGCGCCGATTTGGGGGCTAGGGTTTGGGTGAGGGGCGAGCGGTGACCGTCGCCCGTAGACGCCAGCGTCGCCGTCGACAAATGTAGTGAGAATGTGGGATTGAAGAAGAATAAGTTAGGTTGAAGGAAATCTAAATTAATTCATTAATTTTGATGGACCACATTTAATTAAAGGGTTTAATATGCAAAAACACCTCTAACGTTTATCACCCCAACTACACTTAAGCCCCTAACCTAACGTTGATAGCAACTAACATCCAAAGTTCATTAAGTACTACATTAAACCCATAAACAAACAATTTCTTTCGCAAAATTAAGAAATTTATTTTTTTAATCTATATAATATATATAGAGTAAAATTTTGAAGTAGCCAAAATGAAGCATAAAACACAATTTATGGCCACACATTGAAAAACACAAAATTGGCCATTTTTATTGATTTGGACGTTTTTACACTTAATGAGGCGGACCGGGTAGGACCAGGCACGCAGGGTCGCCGTGCCGGGTCGGGTTAGCACTTATGGCACTATTAGTGCCATAAGTGCCAAGATTTTATTTGGATTTCTGTTGGCACTTATGGCACTAGCCACTTATGGCACTATTAGTGCCATAAGTGCCAAAATGACCATTTTACTTGGTTTTATTTTGGATTTTCGTTGGCAATAGTGCCATAAGTGCCATACGTGCAGCACAAATACAGACACAACAACATCATTTAAACCATAAATGGAACATTTAAACCCTAAATGGATAATCTAAACCCTAAATGGAACATCTAAACCTCAAATGGATAATCTAAACCCTAAATAGAATATCTAAACCCTAGGGGGAAGTGTGCACTTATGGCACTAATAGTGTCATAAGTGCCATACGTGCAGCACAGATCAGATCAAATCAGATCAGATCTGTCGATGGCTGAAATCGAAGGAGGCGGAGATTAGATCTGCCGATGGAGGAGGCGGCGCCGCAACGATCAGATTAGATCCACTGCCTAGTCTCTTCGTCGGCGCCTGCGAGAGAGAGATAGAGGCGGAGAGGACAATCAGAGAGAGGTTGCCAGATACGTCGATCACGGTGAGATAGAGGAGAAGAAGAGGATAATCATCTCTCTAATCTCTTCGTCGGCTGCCGGCGAGAGCGAGATACAGGCGGAGAGGAGAATTAGCTTCATTCACATCGTCGCAACTTATGAAACAGGCGGAGAGGAGAATTGGCCGGATGAAAGTTCGCATCGCAGGCGAGATAGAGATAGAGAGAGGAGAGAGAGGATGAAAGCTGAATCATGTGTATGTGTTGCTGCATGGGTTAATCCCTAAATCTGGATCCGGGTCAAAGGAAGCTATTGGATCTATTGGATTAAAGGGTTAGATTAGGTAGAGCACATAAAAGATGGCCAAATATTGATATTTCAAATTTTGTGGACAAAATTTAAGTTTCAATCACCAATAGGGCCATCTGGCCCTATTGTTTCATATATAAAAGAGGAGTTTTTCTCCCTACATTTTTTCCTACCATTTTTTCTCTCTCTTCTCCCACTATTTTCTCTCTCTCTTCTTCCATCAATCTTATAAAAATTGATGGGAGTATTATATAAATTAAAAAAAATGATTTTTCTTAATTTTGTGAAAGAATTTTGTTTATGGGTTTCATTGTAGTACTTAATGAACTTTGGGGTGTTTTAGTTGCTATCAACGTTAGGTTAGTAGGCTTAAGTGTAGTTGGGGGTGGTAACGTTAGTGGCGGTTTTTGCATATAACCCTTAATTAAAACATAACATCTCTTTCTTAATCTCCGTGCCGAAAAGAATGTGAGCGCTTTTAACGGGACGGAGAGAGAGTAGTTGTAGTAGAGAAAGAGATCCACAAGTGTATATGCTTATTAGTTGAGTGGAGAAAAGTGCATTGTTTATTGGAACCCACCCACCAATTAAAAAAATGTATAAATTGTTCCTAAAAATTAGTAGGATATGAATTGATGGACGGACCAAGAAGGAAAATAGGACATAAATTAGTGAACAGAGGAAGTATAAGATTATCCCCAATTTTTAAGTAAAAGTACTATTTTTTTCATACATATAATAATTTTATGTGAGAATTGTTAAATATCTAAATTTAAATGTGCATCAACAAACTCGATAGCTGCATAATAACAGGGAGAAATTCACTCAACACATTGCCAATACTGAAAATTACCAAAATGAAGTAGCACCACCACTGATATCACAAACCTCGATCTCTATCAAATATTAATAACAGTTTCGGCTTACAAACATTACTTCTTTCTCATTCTTTTTCTCGAAAGCGATACAATGAATTACAAACAGAGAGATACAACAATTCCACAAAAATATAGCCAAGAACGCAATGTGATGAGAGAAGGTACAATATAGTTACAAGGTCTATATACGTCTTTGCCTCGAGTAGCCGGTGAGCCAACAAACGACTCTGCGAGTTCTGTAGTTCATGCTCGGAGAATCCATGCGATCCTCTAAAAGAAGCGTATGCTGCTTTCGCTGATTCTGGTAGAGAGTCCCAATGGAAGCGACTCCACGAAGCACGCAGTGTTGATCCTTGTCCTTTCGAGCTCGGGATTGAAGTAGTTTCTGAGCTGTACTGTTGGGCGAGCGCCTAAGCGAACGGACAATATAAACGCGAGAATGTGATAGTCATCGAAGAAGAAATTGGTTTAAGCAATAGCTACTCTATCGCAGAAAAGAGATGTTTCAAAATTGAGGTCAGCAACTAGAGTCCTCTACTTTAACCTAAATCAATGGTAGCGACAATGGCGAGTAATAGTTTTTCCATGAGTGTTTTCTTACAATGAGGTCATCAGGGGATGCAGATGATCCCGACTGCCTGTCATCTGCCATTGCATCATCACTTCCACGTGTAGCCCGGCGCTGATGATTTGGGAGTCTCCACAGACTCTGTGACGGTTTCTATAGCCTTCTCTAACAGGACCCCTTTGTAAGGACTTAAGAGACTCTCTTGCATCGTGAGTGAAATAGG